>NC_056734.1:796980722-797143222 GCF_019279795.1 Protopterus annectens
AGCACCTGTCATGGCTTAACAGAACCACATTAAATGTAATGTAATGTACTATAGTCACCTTGTGCATTAGATATGTATTTGCATGTCCCTGCATTGATGTTATTGATGGCAGGGATGTGGCACAGGTATCATCACATGCGCAGGGTGTGGTGTGGAGGTATTAGAGGCCTACGCTGTGCTAAACAGTTGACATCTTCTGTGAGGGTCAGGAATTTGTGATGGTCAGCTGGGCCATGGAGAGGTGCCATGTGTGTCTGTTGGTGACATGCATGTGACATTGATGTATGAGTGTACACGGTCAAGTGATGTGGTAGCCATACACATGGGTATGTTGGACAGCAGTGGACCATAAATAGCAGACTAGACAGTTCACCATTTCTGGCAACAAACATGAGAAGTGGCACTGCCAGGAGTGGCACTAGCACCACCATGCCCAGGATCAGATGCAGTACTAGTCGCTGATGGTGACTGGTGTCTGCTCAGCCTGTGTCCCTCATGGGACTACCCAGGACCATGTGCCCATGACCTGCCACATTGTGGTGTGGACAGCACCCTCCCTTCTGTAGTCCTGGAGGTACTTCCGCTATAGGAGCGTGAGTTTGCACAGCCATGTGGACTCTCAGCAGATGTTGTTGCTGACCTATGGCCACGTGTCCTACGCCCTACTCCAACCACACATTCTAGCACAGACAATGAGCGGTCAAGGACTGACAGTGTCTCACCCCATTGTCTGTCCAATATATCAGTGAAGCAATGCATGGCATCACTAATTTTGTGGATGGAATCATGGATGCCAGACAGTGATGCAGCCATGATCCTGAACATCCATCTGGTGTTGTGTTTGGAACATGCCTGTGCCTCCATAATGGACTGAACCATGGGTTAAGTGACTTGTGATTTGACACTTGTGACAGGTGGTGGATGGACAGCAGCCCTCCTTCGAACTCCCCTGTCAGTCTGCATGCATGGGACCTTGTCAGCTGTCTGACTATGGCTAGTGTCTACAGTCACTGCTGCCATAGTCACCACACTCTCCTGTTTGATACTGCCAAACTCTGACTGTCCAAAATCTGTGGCCTCAGGGGACTGCGTATGTGTGGGCATACAGACTGTGTGTGGGGACATTTGGGGAGGAAGTGGGATTTCAACCCATGGGACAGATTCAGCCCCCAACAACCCCACCTGTGCCTCACTATGGCCAATATCATCATCAGAGTCCAATGAGACACTGACAGGTTGTGAGGGGGACACACTCCAACCTCCACAGTCAACTGTGAGGAGGAGGACAACATGCCTACATTAATACCTGCACTATTATGTCTTCTGAGCCACACACACATACAGGTGAGGTGCCACAACTGAATTATACATACCATGTCTTATTTCTGATCCCATGACTACAACATACACAGACAAGACAGGCCCATAATAACATGCACTGCAGCTATATCCGGTTAATGTTGCCAGTACTATACACTTGTGAAATAGGTGATATGTTGGTGTATGTGACAGACCTACACCTAAAACACAGTGCACTCGTCGTCACCATACTATTGACCCCTGAATAGCAGATGACATAGACTTTCACAAAAAGAAGTGCAGATGTGTTCCAGCTCCTGCAAATACACTACTGTGATTATTGATTCAATGCACTGCAGTGAACCCCTCCAAAACTGAACATACAAGTATTGTACTCTGGCTAAGCACAACAGTTGTGTCTATGGCAAACTGGCTGCCCTTAACATGTTTAGTGTATATGTGAGCCATACCACAACAGTTTCACATTCACCGGCTACAGGACATTGGATTCTGGCCACACCAGACGTACCTATGGAAATGTGAGGGAGAGGTATTATCTGCAAACACAAATGTGGCATTGTTACAGGATAATATGTGCATCTATCAACATGTACAGTAGGAACTCTAATACTGCCCACATTGCTGGCATTCTGAGTATATGTGCACAAGTGTGCATTATAAACAAACTCCCCCAAATGTAGATTAACCTGACATCTGTGTACTGGTATGAAGAGGCTGCCACAATGACTGCTATAGTATTACAATGATGAAAACAGGAGGTTTACCTGGACGCTCCTCTGCTGTGGAAGCTGTGCCACCCACCTCCATGACCCAAGGTGTGATGGATGCTTGAGAGCTGGTGGTTGATGCCAGGTTTGCCAGGAACTCCTCTGTTGCTGAGAGTGGTAATTCTGCTGCAGGCCCTCCACTGGTGGCAGCATGGTCCCTGGCCACAGCAGCGGCCCTTTGCCATGCAGCGTTTGTCATATTTGTCACCGATGCTGGACCTGCATGTAGCTTCATTCCTGTAGCCTTACTTGGTTTACTAAGGCAATGAGGTCAGCCCACATTGCAGCAAGTTGCTCCCAATTCTGGAGACTCCTAGAAAGCAGGATGTTGTGATGGAGTCCGAGGCCATCCATGATCATGTTGTTTTCGGCAGCAGAAAAAGGTGGGTACCTCCATCTGTACATGTTTTCTGAAAGACAAGAAGAGGGGAACATGTCACAGAACCATGTACACTACTCTCCACTCTGTACACACCCTGCACATCCAAATTGGGCAGCACTATCCTCCATTAACTACCACATGATAACCCACCATCTATTAGCACACTATGTATGTAGCTATCAGCAACATAGTGGCAATACTCTTGCATTTTCCTGTGCATCTTGCTTTTTCCTGTTACTTGCTGCTTGTTCTCTATAGTGTTTAATTGCTTCTTTTCTGTTGCATTTATTACTGCTTGTATATAGCATGTCTAAATTGTAAGTGTTATTGTAAGTCTCTTACTTTTGCTTTAAGCATTTGGGCTTTAGACCCACCAGGTTAGGCATCCCTGGCCTTTCTCCCTCAAATTCTGACAAATATGGATGGAGAATGTTCTACAGTCTCTCCTGCCAGTGTGGTTAATATGGGCATCCTGACACAGTGTAGCACTGCCTCATGTACACGGACAACCATCTGCTACCACCACCTACTAGCACAATTTGTGAGAGATGCAAGTACATTGGGAACCTAGATTCCATGCTCTTTCCCTCTCAAGCCAGTATGTCCGGCACCAAAAAGGATGTCAGCACAATCACTAAACCTCAAACACCACCCACACCTATACAACACACACCCACATATGTACAGGTTCTCAACATAAACATACCCAAACAATGGTGACCTCCGAGGCAAAAATACACATGATTTCCACAGCCCTCCACATCACATACCATGCATAGTCCACACACTTGTGTCACACAACCACTATGGCTTCACCATAAACCCAAAATATTAGTCATAGGAGACTCCATTGTGAGACACACAGATGTGCCTCTCACCAGACTGGATAAGGAGAAAGTCATGGTTAGTTGTCTGTCAGGTGCCAGAATCTGTCATATCACATAGGCAATGACGTCTGTCAACTACAGGTACTGTTATGGCTCTGTCATAGTCCATGTTGGCGTGAATAATGTAAGATGTACCTCCCTGGACTATATGAAGAGAGACATGATTGAGCTCACTGATTATGTGCCACAGGAAGGTATGTCCCTAGCTTTGAGCAGCATTCTGCAATCACCCAGTATGATGCCTCAATGCAAATAAGAAATGATTGACTTTAACAATTGGCTTACTTTCTGCTGCTATTCCAGGGGGATCCAGTACCTGACAGCTTGGAAAGATATGATCGATAGACTATGATGCTTGGCCAGATATGGCCTGCATCTGTCTCACCTGGGATTCAGGCTTCTGGCAAAAGTTCATGCCTCCCCCATAGTACCTTTTTTAGGAATAGTGATGAGGTTAAAACTACCAACATATAAATGTCAAAAAAACACATTGTTAAAGGTCATGCTGCTAAAGACTAGGAGTCAAAACATGAAACTGCACTCATTGCAAGCATTCTTAACCCTGGAAGATGCTGACATTTGTGCAGTCACAGAAACCTAGCTCACAGCTGGGGAGAGCACTCCAGCCTTACCTTGTTACCCATCCTATCATACATTCAGACCTCAAAATGTGGGCAGTAAATAAAAAAGGAGGTGTAGTTTCAATATATATCAAAGACATACACACCTCCAGGCTGGTCAAACAATATGATACACAAGAGACACTCAAGGTGCAGTAAACCATTGACATGACCCCTATTCAAATCATCGCTAGCTACCAGCCCCCAAATCTGACTCAAGATGCCCATTCTGCCTATATAGACCTGTTCGACTCTGTCAGAATTCAACCCTTTACCCTAATCCTGGGTGACTTTAACTACCCAAACATAGATTGGAAGTACTACTCATGCCAGGACACAAATGCCTAGAGATTCATCAATGTTGTCAATTTAAACACCTTTGAACAGCTACATGATACCCCCACAGGAAGTGAAAATATCTTGGACATGGTATTAACCAACATGAGTAACCACTTCACCATCCCTACAGTATCATCCTCCCTGGTAAGATCTGACCATAAAGCCATCACTTTTGAATTCACCATTTCCCACAATACCCATCTAGCTAGGGTCAGACATAAACATGTCTCCAAAGTTGATTACAGCCTTTTAAGGAATGGTATAAACAGCTTCACAGCCCTCTCCCCCTCTGTAGGAAATGGCATCAATACCCAAAATTACACCAAAGCACTATACGAGCATGTATATAGATGCATGAAATCAGGAATACCTGATAGGACTACATCATCCTCTGCAAGGATAAGTTAACCTGTCTGGTGGACATCTGCAATAAACAAACTTTATAACAAGACAGAAAAATCACTGTCCAAGACCAAAAAGGAGCAGGTGCCCACTTGGAAGCAATGTCTCCTTAGCCTGAACAAGCAAATGAGAGCACTACTGAAATCTTCCAAAGCAAACTTCGAGTTCAGAATGACAATATCTACTACAGACAGTCATAAGTCCTTCTTCACATATGTCTGCAACCTCAAAGGAAGCACCCAGATCTGTTCAATAGTGGTGGTCAAGGAGACCACATATACAAATGCCGCAGATATAGTAAACTTGCTGGCCAACAGATTCAGTGAGAATGTCAGTCCTCTTTCCCTGCTATCAGTAGATCAGGACATTCCCCAGTATCTGCTCCTTCCCCTTATATGTAGGGAACAGGTCATCAGTGCTCTCTCAAAGGCAAAACATACAGCCTCCATGGGACCTGATAACATCCCAGGCTGCATCCTACATGAACTTAGGCAGGAACTTGCAGCACCATTAGGCACCCTATTCAACCAAAGGCTGTGTACTGGCTTTTTCCAAGCTGAGTGGAGGACAGCCACTGTCATCCCTTTGCACAAAGGTGGAGTGTTCACCAATCTAGGAAATTATAGTCCCATCAGCCTAACTAGCCTGATCTGCAAGGCCATGGAACCACTTATCATGGACCTCATTAACAAGGACATTGGCGATCTCCAAACACTTGATCCTACACAGTTTGGCTTTGTCAAAGGGAGACCATGCCTGTTACATTTGGTTGACTTATTTGAGTCAATCCCAAAGTCATGGATGAGGGGAGCACAGTACACACCACCTACCTTGACCTAGCCAAAGCCTTTGACACTATTCCCCACTCAGCCATAATAGATACAACTCTCTCAACTAGGCAGCTTACTGTATGTTACCAGATGGGTAGCAAACTTGTGCACTGATAGAACCCACCTAGTCATAATAGGGGAAGCCACCTCAAGCACTAGACCCGTAACAAGTGGTGTACCCCAGGGTTCTGTCTTGGGGCCTATGTTATTTGAGATATACATTTCTGAGGTTCAGGGTAAAAACAGTGGACTATAGCTGAACAAGTTTGCAGATGACTATGTTGGGTGCTGTCACCACATGCCCTAGTGATGTGGACATCCTTCAAGATGCTCTCACTCAGACAAATGACTGGTGCCAGATACATGGTCTCAAGCCGAATACCACACAATGCATCATCATCCCCTTTGAGGAGTGATGTCCCCACAAATTATCACATTATAACAACATTCTAAGCATGCAATCAGTCATGAGGGATTTGGGCACACAAGTTGATAGCAACCTGACTTTTGACCATCAAGTTGCTACCATTGTACAGAAAGACTTCTACATAGCCCACCTCATCAGTAGGGGTATCTCATCCAGGGACAAGTAGGTCATAACATCCCTGAATTCTTCCCTTATATGGTCCATTATTGAGTTCAATGCCCCTTTCGATATGTACCTCGGAAACACATGCAACAGCTGGAGAGACCAAAGAGGTTCCTCACCAGGAGAATCCAAGGCCTCAAACATCTACCATACACAGACAGGCTAAAAGCCCTTTCCCTCTACTCAGTTTCATACAGACTCCTCAGATGTGACCTCTGTCTGGCATACAAGGTGATTATGGACCCCACCTTGATGGGAATGCTGCATATCCTCAAGTCATGCTCCACTCGACTAACCCACACACATGCCTTCTAATTGGTCTGTGACATCAACAGGACTTGTTAGCGGGACAGATTTGGGCCCCAGGGACTCCCTCACCTGTGGAATAGACTCCCTCTAGCAGAGTACTTCTTTACTTCTTTTGAAGTGCAACCTGGATAACTGGATGGGAAACAGGAAATACACCCCTGGGATTCCACCCATGTTCCTGTTGGACTGGGGCTTCGGATGCTGACTTGTATAAACATGGGCTAAACTCTTGGCTATGCTTATAAGGGCCTCAGAGCCAATAGGCTAGTAACCTGTAGGTGTATGACTTCTTCAGTACACAGATGTTTGGGAAATGTGTAAATGTGCCTGATATATGTGGACCTTCTGCCAGACAAATGTGGATGTCTGGCAAACAGTTGGACAATACTTGATGGTTGTTCTCAGACTGTGTGGAATCTGGCTGTCACATGCCAGAATACTCAGAAAACAGTTATGGTACAGTAATATCTGTTACTGTATTCATTCCCTTAATCTGTAAGCTCAGTATGTATACTTACTCTCACTATTCTCTAACATGCAATCCACTAGCATTCATACAGGAGCTGACCATTGTAGGAGAGACTCAGAGGACCAGAGCTGTGATGTACGTCACAGCAGGCAGAGCTGACAGGAAAGCCTGTAGGTGCTGCACAGCTGACTATCAGCAACATGTCATTCCAAAATATGTACTACAAGCCTACTGTTGTAATCTCTATTCCTCATAACTGCATCTCCTCATCTGCATCTGATTATATTTGGACTTCTATTACATACCTGGTTGAGTGCTGTACTCCTTTTTGTGCAGAAATCCTAAAGAATATTGCTTGTGATATTGCAGTCTGCCTTTGTAAGGAAAGTCACAGACCTTTTTACCATAGGCATTTGCTTGCCTTTTGTAGGTAATGCTCATGAACAGGTGATCGCCTGTGCACCAGTCTGTGGCTCAGACTTATTAATTGCATCCAGAACAACTGGGGAGCACATTCAATAGTCAATGGCATGGGACAACAGTGCATATTTAAGGCCTTCATGTAGGCCTTGGCCCTTTCCTAGTCTGTGAGATGGACATTATGGAGGTGTGGCGACTACAGCATTGCAGAGGGTAGGAAGAAATACTGTCCACTGCTGGATTTATGTGGCATGTCCATAGTTTTGCATGCTATGGTTGGCCATTGTGAATAGACATTCTGATTATTTATTTTTATTTTTATCTTACATTTGTTGACTGGGATAGTCCGACTGGATGCATGTCCATTTTCAGTGGAGGCTCGGGGAGAAAAGCCCCAAGGGTAAGCAGATACAGCTTTACATAATACCAGCATTACATATTACAAACAGACTATTTACAGAGATTACATAAGTAATCAAGTTAAACAAAGTTCCACAGGTTACAGTTAATCCTGAGCACAAGTCAGGATTAAATTAAATTACACAGTAAACTGGTTAACAGATTTTTACACATTCTAGAGAGAGTTAGCCAGGCTTGATACATTGACATAACCAGTTAAGTGACAAATGCTGTTTGAGTCTAGTTTTAAATTGACCTAAGGTGGAAAGTAAGGTAATATCAGCTGGAAGAGAGTTCCAGGATCTACTTACAGAGTTTGCAAAGAGAGAATCACCGGCTGTGTTATTAATTTTGCTAGTCTGAATTAGTAGTTTGTTAGAGGATCAAAGCGGTCTAGGATTGTTATAGGGAGTGATAATATTTTTAAGTGCAGGACTATTGTCCGGATTATAGAGGATTTTATAGGCCAAAATCAGTTGGTTATACTCGATTAGGCTGGGTAGTTCATTATGGGGCAGTTTAGTGTTAAAGACTGTGAGCTGAGGTCAGTAGGGTGGAAGACAGTTGTGAGTGTCATACTTTATATGCATCAGAATATATATGTTGCTGCTGCAGTAGCTGCTGGTCTATCAGCTGTGTATGTTTGTAGGAGACAATTGTTACACATGTCCCTGTAGCTTGACCTATGACCCCCACCCCCTTATGTATGGGTGTTGTGTGGATCCCTTGTTCTAGGTGGTTGTGAGGTATGGTAGATCTGTAGCAGGTAGCTGAACATATTGTCGCATTTTGCCCAAGAGTCATACTGGGGAGTATGAACACATTGGAGGACAGCAAGCTGTATGTGTCAGAGAGGGAGCAGTGTCAGCTCTGTTGTTACAGCATAGCCAGGGTGAGGGTACCCATAACAGTCCAGGTGAGGCATGTGCTTATGGTACATATATTATGTAACATTACCAATTAGAGATTGTTAGATGACATATAGATAACTATACATATTTATGCAGTGTGTCCCTACCTACAGGCCTTTTACATGCTAAGATGGGTAGCAGTGAATGCCGCAGAAGCAACCTGTTTCAGTTAAAATTACAGGACCCGAGCATTATTTCTTGCATTCACAAGCATGTAATTGAAGTGCAACACAGTGGATTTGAACCTAGGACTATTGGCGGCAAAATGTACAGCATGCTAGGAATTTAACAGACTGAACTACTGAGTCGATATTGCAGCTGGTGTATTTGCAAGATATATATGTATGCATACAGTCTGTTACACAGGATTGGCATTAGCATGTGTGTTCAGATGGGTAGGACATATAACACTGAACTGACTGTCATGAATTTGTAACTCCAATCTCTACTGACTTGCCAGTACTTCAACACACAAAACAGGTATTGTGACAACTGTGCCAACAGTGGATGGTACAACTGTGGACATTCTGCAACAGTCTGTGTAGCTGTCAGCTATACCTGATATCCTAGGCCTCACGTGCATCCATCATTATTTATTTGGATGTGTACAGGTTTGCTATCTGCAATACAGTCCCAAGTACACTGTCAATTTTCCCATTATTTGTACAAGCAGTGTGTCATTGGCAATCAGGATATGTTTATAAAACACCTTAACACCTTTTTCATTTTAGAGCTGAGTGGCCTATTGGACTAATGCACTGTGTTGTATTTAACAGGATCCCAGGTTTGACACTTGACAGGGATAATTGTTTTGCAGATGTGCCTAACAGTGTCAGAAGCACAGAAGGTGATTAAGGCAGTCTTAAGCAGTTTTAAGTGGATTTGCACAGCCACTGCTTACCTCCTCTTAAACCTGCGCTAATTCCAAAAAAAGAAAAGAAAAAAGGTGTGATAGAAAAGTGGGGAAATGGGGGAAAGCAGGGGGGAAAACAGTGTGAAATTCAGGTAAGGATGTGCAGGATGGGTGTAGGAAAGAACCACAGTTGTCCATTTCTTGTACAGCAACAGTTGTGAAGGTTATAGACAATTTGGAATTTGGAGCCTCTGAGGGCAACATAAATGTGTTGATTGATTCATGTAATGATTAAAGTGTGTCCAGTCAATGCAGGTGCCAGATGAAGAGCTATGTATGGGGTGATATTTTTTGTGGGACAGATGCCCCTATTTAAGGAGATAGTCGGATGTTGGGGAAGGAATATAGGTACATGTGGGGAGGTAAGCTAGGTAGGAGAGGTTGCCTTTGCAAACAGACAAGACAGCATATGGGGGCAGTGTATGACACATGATAGGGGTAACACGGGGAGGGTGTTGTGGAATCTGAGAGCCATGTGCCCCCAGATGGCAGCAGTGAAACTGAGCTCCCCACCCATGGGCAGTCAACACTGCTCCTTCAATGCCCAAAGGTGGCTGTGGTGGTGGCTGGGCACTGGGGCCACCTTGCCCCTCCAGGTTGTCCAGTCTGTGCTTAATCTGGTGCTTGCGATCTTCATAGCCTCTGTGCATGATCCTGCCCACCATCTCTGGTAGCTGTTGCTGCGTGATGATTCCCTGTTCATGTCTGCTCCTCGGGTGGGGTGGGCCCGTCCCGTCCCCTGAGGCGGTTTCACCCATAGGTGGTGCAGGACCAGCAGAGGGGGCAGCACCAGGTTGGGTCTCAGATCTGCTAGGACTCAGTGCCATGGCTGACTGAGGTTAGGTAGGCAGATCACCAGGAAATGGCCTACCCAGTCGAGCTATGATGTTGAGGTATTTCAAAGTGTATAGGTTAGTAATGAACATAATATTTAGCTTGTTATAATATCATGACAGAATGTTACAATTAACCCAGCAACATAACATTGCATAGCATATGTAACACAACAATAAGTGAGACAGCAGTCAGTATAGTAACAGCATGCCAGTAACAGTTATGGCATAAGGTCAACAATATAGGTAATTCAACAAGGTATGTTAGTATGCAACTATTGTAATACATAACAATAATAAAACACAAGGCTCAACATAATGTTTTGAGAACAACATATGTTAAAAGTAAACCATACCCGATGTATAATAATAATAAATTATGATGCAGATAAGAAAGGAGAGAAATACATTCCATTACTACTGGTATAGGCTATATTGTTTGCAACAGTACTCTTATATACTCTACAGGTCTGCCCTTACTTTATGTATACAAGTGCCCTATAGCTTCTGTAGCACCTACGTACCTCTCAAGTTATCCACATAGGACAGTATGGGCCAAACTGTAACACCTACAGATAAACAACTACAGGGGACTATTACATGTCAGAGGGACATATATGACTACCAACATGTACTGTGGACTGATGTAGTGTGACTGTGCTATTGACATAAATTAAGTGGATGATAAATCTGTGTCCAAGGGATATGGTAAACAGTGATCACAGTCTGTGACAGCGTGACACTTTGAGAGACGTGTATCATGCAGAGTACAAAGAGTAAACCTATCATGCCATTCTTGGCAGGCATAGGGTTAGACTATCAGCAGACATTCATAGACACATCAGGCATACAGCTGTACCAAGTTTAAACAGTTTTATTTATTTTCATTCACTTTTAGGAGTATTGTACTTGTTGACTTTATTTACTGACATCTTATCACCTTGCCAAGCAATGCTGTTAACACTCTGGTACATCTGAACACAGAAATTATTAACCCATTCAAACAGCTACTGCAGCCATTTATTTACCTGTCATTCCTGTGGAAGAACATCTGTTAACAATATATAACTGTTTCTACAAATATTTAGTAGTAGTTATCTCTGGATTTGAACGCCAGTCTGTGTGTGACAAAATGTACGTCACACCTGGCATTTATCAAACTGAGTTACTGAGCCACTACTGAATATTGCTTGACTGATATGTGCCTAGAGCTCCCCTGGTAACAAAATATGCCCTGATAATAGAGGTAGATTGTTATACAAGACTGGAGTGTCACTTGAACACACGTGCATGGCATCCATGCATGACAGAGATAGTAGGTGAACTGTACATTAATACATGGAATGGAGGTGTAGACAATTAAACCTCCAGTGGGTGGGAATATGTGTGATGTAAACAGACCATATCAGAGTACTGCATTGACTACCTGACATATATACAGTTGCAGATGGTATAATTGCAGTTTACAGCTATTACAGTTTCATACTTGCCTGCAACAGCATATCTTGGCCGTTCCTATTATTGGTTCAGATCTTAGTGCAGAATAGATATCATTATGCATTATATCTTGTAGTACAGCTCCACATCTACAGTTTAGCAAAACACTCTTTATTAGCAAACCTTCAGTCACTTAGTGGTATTATTCCTGTTTTTACTTCACAGCAGATGTAATACTCGATTTCATGACCAACAGCCCAAAACACCCACATATTGCACAACACAGCTTTATTATGGGTGACTTCATGCACTGAGTGTTATATGTCTAGACTCTTTCATGATGAGCAGTTCAGATAATGCAGGCATTGCAATACAGCTGCAATCCCACAATTAATGCAGTAAAAACTTTATTTTCTTAACATTATTAATGCAATAGAATGTTTTCCTTAACATTACGAATGCAGTAGGAACTTTATTACCTTAACATTGTCAGGTTTCATGCTTTCAACTTTATTGAACTGTACCTGGCATTACTCAGTTATAGCGGTCCAGGCCTATGACCACATTAATTGCAGTACAACCAAAACTGAATATACGTGCCTACTGGCAGTTACTAATTTACTCTTTCTTGTTTATATGATTATAGAGTGCAATATAAATCTGTACTTACCACACTCATGGTCCAGCCTGGCAAGGTGCCCTGCATAAACCTCCAGCTTTTGAGCTCTCTCCTCTGCATCCATGGGGAGAGAAACACACCAGTATGTATACCTGTCTATCACACATTTTGAATAGAATTGGGTAAAACAATGATAACAACACTTACAAACTGGTGGGGCATTCCCGTCTCTAACATCATAGACCCAGGTGGCCAAGATCTCCCCCTTATGACACTTCAGGTTGTCATAATGATGATCCAACTGCTCATCTGTGCAGGGGATATCAGTTGCAATGGTGAGATCACATGCCAGCTGGTCCCATGCCTCTGATTTGTATTCCAACCTGTGGTACTAGCCCTGCAGCAGCCAGATGTCATGGTATTTTACAAGAAGTCCAATCATGACCTTGGACTCCAGAATGCCCCGCCATTGCACCCAGAAGCATAAACCCTCTCTGGCTCCTGCCCAGTCTTTGCCAAGATCAAATTCCAAAAGATTAAAGCTGCTTTCCCACCAGTTGCACTTAAATAAGCCTATCTTCGCATCCTTTACTGCCATTTGGCAATTTTTAAAAATGCAATGCTTTGCTTAGCAAACCCACTGAGCTCAGCTGACCAGTACTTAAACTGACAATGCTTAGCAAAGCTTAGCAGTGCACAAACTAGCTTAGAAGGGCTGAACAGTGCTTAAACGGGCATTACTTAGCCATGCGTCTTACTGCTTAGCAATGTGCAAACCAGCTAAGCACAGCTAAATCAGTCCTTGTTTAAGCAGTGTTTGGCAAGGCTTAGCTGTGCTTAGTGGACCATAGCTAAGCACAGCAAAGCAGGATTTCATAATGTATTTTAAAATTGTGTAATTGTAAACTACAATTTTTAATAACATGTGTGTGCATACATACATTATTCCATCAAGAGTTTACACATACTTGTCATAGTTGTGCATTTGCAACATAAATGCTTCATACCCTGTCTGTGTATTCATACAAAATTCAATCAAGGTTTAATACTACTTCTCATACATGTGTATCTGCAAACCAAATTTAATAATCTGTCTGTGTAATCAAAAAAATTAAATTGGGATTTAAAAGATGTCTCATACTGTGTATTTACAAAATAACGAGTGTGTATATTTGAACCCTGCACCTACTGCATATAAGGTTATCACTCTAACCATTCAGCTACATGGCCATGCAAAATGCTCTTATACTTTTATATATATATATCTCTCTCCACTATGTTTAAGCATTGCTAAGCAGCATGTTGTGCCACTCAAACCCGCTCACCTATGTGTAAACTTGACATTGCCTGAATAATTAAATGTATATGTTTTTTATTTTTAGATATCTGGCACATGTCCATTGCTAAGTGCTGTGCCACCCAAACACAAACACATACACAAAAAAAAAAAGTTAAACAATTAAAATACTTTTTACATACATTGCTATCTGGCACTTTGACAGTGCACTGAGTGTGTTACTTATCTCTGGATACAGTAACACACTCCCTACACTGATTCAATGACTGTGTAACATGGGTCTCCCTCAGTAATGCGCCTTCATTAATATGCAAGGGATTCTGCCAAGGGGGTTCCACATACACACCACTGCACCTTCCCTGTAGGTCTTCCACTATTCCCACATGGATTTTATTAAATCCCCAGGAATGATTTAACTGTTAGAAACATTTTAGACAGTTTATAGAGATATTAAAAGTAAGTTAGTATAATACAAATGTGGACTGCAATACAAAGTGAGAGGAAAGCAAGCTTAAGGTATATTTAGAGAAAAAGCCAGGTCCTGGTGATAAACAAGCATGGAGCTAGCTTTCAGCTAGGACATCTTTTAGAATGGTATTGAAGGATGGGATATAGATAAGTAGTTCCAGGCCTTATAAACATGGTATGAGTACAGACAATGCCCAGCAGATGTGATAGGTTTGTGGACCAACAGGAATTTTTGGTCATTGTTTCATAATGAGTGACCGGGAACATAGCTGCATAGAATGTTATGTATTCTGGATAATTTTATAAGTGGTAAGAAACTGTGTATATGTTAGCTGATGGGGTAGTTCTAACCAGTGTAGTTTTTTAGTGCTATACAGTGGTGGGTTTTTGAAAGGGGTATTTACTGCAAATTTGAAGGTTAGTGAGGAACGGGAATGCCATAAATAAGTGTGGAGAGGACATAAGTACTGGCAAGTCTAGCTTTAGTTGTGCCAGTAAGACAGTTTTTGGCTCTATAAAGCATTCCTATTTTTGTGAAGTTTTTCTTATATTTCCATCCAATATCATCCCTAATAATTTGCTATGAGAGGTGACTTCAGTGGTTGCATTATGATGAATGAGGATTTTATTTTGTTTTTTCTCAATGGAAAAATATACTTTAAAAATGATCAATACACGGTAGGTTCAGGTTAAGGCACTTTAATCTTGCAGCAAGGAGACAAAAACATGCTAATACATAGTTTGTCTAACTAGAATCAGGAAATGCAAGCATTTTTATACATTTTCTAATAAGACATTGCCTACCAAGCTGACGTAGCAAATCACAAGTTTTAATATCATTATTACGTAGCAGTTGTTTTTGTAAATTTCTGCTTGTACTAGCAATTTTTGTGAGAAACTTCCTAAGAAAAACAACGTGGCCTTGGCTACCACCGATTAGATATATGCAATGTTACCATTCAAGGTACTATAGCTAATTTGAGCACAAAGCAAGTATAGATTGCAGTTCATTTCTCCAACAGTTCTTTGTTTGTCTTTATCTCTTCCTTCTGCAGCTGTGCGTGTTCTCATACTTCGAACAGAGCTAATTGTTCAAAATCATTACATTATAGAATATGGCATTGTTCATTCATTGCTTCCTGACCTAGCAGATAATCACCTGTTTTTCAAGTACATTTCCAAAAGGCATAAACATGAATTTTGCTGTGCTAGCAGTTACCAGGTCAGAGGGCATTTTGCAAGTTTCAGAAAGCACACTGCAGTTTCAAAAGCTTCTTTTAGTCTCATATAAAACTAAGCTGTATATAAAAACAGTGTATATAAAATAGAATGAAAAACGTGTTAACTCATTTAGTTTCTAATTAGCATTAAGCACACACATTAATACATATTTTTCTAACATTTCCCCCCTATTAATACTTTTTAATTCTATTTTCAAAAGCATAAACAGTTTGCTTCTTCTCCTAACCTCTTCCATTCAGGATTTGCAGTTAAGAGAGTCATTCAGTTTAAACTTATGAAAGTGTTTCACTTTTCAACAACTCTTCAATTTCAGTACTTTGATACAAAGTCTCAAAAACTGACATGTCTATAAAATCTTTGATTAACTTTTTCATGCAGGGAATACCACAACAAATGCATGCTCCTAATAGGAGTAATCCCACACAAATGGCAATCAGGATGTTCATTAGGATGGAACCCCACCCCCCAAACAAATTCTGGAAAAAGTCCATCAGAGGGTTTGGGCCTGGTTTGGTCATGGTCGACACTTGCTGGATCACCTCAAGATGGTCATTTATCTCATGCTGGTTGTCAGGAATATATGAACAGCATTCTTCTTTGATTAAAGTGCACGTACCACCTCTCGCCGCTAGGGTGAAGTCGAGAGCCATGCTGTTCTGACGCACCACAGTTCTCATAGCATTCAGTTCATCAGTCACTAATTCGAGAGCAGAAAAAGTTGCATTGCTCATAACTTTGAGAAGTTTGGACAGTTTTCTCAGCTCCCAAATCAATTTTACTGCGCCATATGCAGGGGCTATACCTGCCCACGATATAATGGTGTCACTCAAGTCCATGTGTGTCAGTTTATCTTTGTTTTTCACGGAGTTATGGTTTCTCCACCCTGCTTTGATTCATCCCACTGGATTCTCAGGTCTCTTGATTGGACTTCTAGGTTTACTGCTGACCTCTCTGACGTTTCGAATTTTTCCCTGAGGCAAAGCTGCAGTGTGTCATATGGCCAGAACCAGGTAACCAAAAAAACAACTGCCTGACCAATTCTCAGGTAGCCATTTATATGCTTTTTTCCCACAAACAAAATAACAATTCTCTACTTTAGTATTGATATAAGCTTGCCCTGCATGAAACATTTTCTTATCAATAATAGAAAGCTGCTTTAAAAGAACAGGATTATGCTATATTTCATTAACATTTCTATGCATGTTCTCAAAATATGCATCATAGTTTGTATCACAAATAGTTTTAGTCTTACTGGCTTTAATATAACATTTGTAAGAAACAGTCACATTGCAATTGCTACAACCCACCTGAATAGTGTCATTTTTGTAAAAACATACAATCCCTTATTGTGTAACAGGTAGGTACAATGCTATTTTGTCTTGTGATTTCACAGGTGTAGTATCAAAAATCATGTTTTCCCAGGTCTCATTGACCTCTAGGGGGAGAGCAGTCATCAATAATCCCCCGTATGCTGTTGGTATAGCTGTGCACATCCAGCAGTTCGAAACATTAAAAGTCTCAGCATACACATATTTAATTGCTTGGTAAGTGTTAAAGTTTGGATGCCAGTCTATGAGTAATGCATCACATTTGTTCAGTTCTATTCGTGTGGCTGGGAAAAGGAAAGGCCACAGCAAAAAGATCATTGTTATCAGTATAGCTATCAGAATAATCATGCAAATTTTCTGAGGTTGTTCTGCATCTCTGTTTACTCTATACCTGGTCATTTTGGTCTTGTTGTACAACAGTAACAAGGTTTTTGTCCAGTTCAAAGTTCTTAACCAGTTTACAGTATGTCAGATGAATCCAGGACACTCGCTCTGCGATCTTGACTGCAGTGGGTGTTGACAGTAGGACCTGGTACGGCCGTTCCCACTTCGGAGAACTCCAGTTCTTTTTCTTCACAACCTTCACCCAGACCCACGTGCCTGGGGCTATTGCTGCTTCTGATGGTCTGGTTTGTTCTTTATCTGAAACAGAATTTAACTGCAAAAGTTTGTTATTCAAAAATCGCCTCATATACTCTGCAAGTGAACTGTCAGCCTCCTGGTCTGCAGGCATGAGAGGTTTCCACTGAGGTGTATAATATACCCTCCCAAACAGAATTTCAAAAGGAGTTAACCCTTTTACATTTGGAACAGTTCTCATACTCAACAGTGCCAGAGGTAGACAGTGCACCCAGTTCTCTGTGTCTCACTAATCAATTTCCTAAGCTTGTTTTTCAAAACTCCATTGTGCCCCTCTACTAATCCTGCAGATTGGGGCGGTATGCACAATGTTTTTTCAGAGAAATCCCAAAATAACAGCTTAGTTGTTGTATAGTTTGATTTACAAAGTGTGTGCCATTGTCACTATAAATCTTTTCCGGTATGCCAAATCTAGGAATAATTTCTTTAACGAGGACTTTTGCAACAATAGCTGCATCTGGATTTTTTGTTGGAAAAACTTCCACCCATTTGGAAAACATATCTATAATGACAAGGCAGTACTTCTTATTTTCGCATTTGTTCAGCTCTATAAAATCCATACAGATAGTATGGAACGGAGATGGTGGTGTAGGGAAACTCCCTTGCTTAGGTCTCAATGCCCCTTGTGCATGATGCTTGTTACAAACATGGCATGCTGCACAAAAATTTTTTGTGTAGTTTGTAAACCCATACGTCGTAAACACTCGATTCACTAACTGTACCATCCCCCCTGTTGAGACATGGCACTGCCCATGTCTCAACAAAGCTGCATATCAAAATAAGTTAGATGGCAAAATTGGTTTCCTCTCTTTGGAGATGTACAGTCCTTTCTCAAGAATTGCTCCTCGCTTTATCCATTTTTGTTTTTCTACATTTGTAGTAAGTGTCTGCATTGTTTTTAACATTTCTAAGTCTAAAAATCTCAGATGGTTGTAATTCCTCACTCAAAAGAAATACTTCTGAAGCTGAAGCTGCTTGTTTTGCAGCTGTATCAGCTCTCGCATTACCTTTTGAAATCCTATCCTGTTGCTTGGTATGAGCTTCGTATTTGCAAATAGCTACTCTCTGAGGTAACTGAATAGAGTCTAACAAATCTAAAATAAATTGCACATGATTAATTGGTTTACCAGTAGATGCTATCATTCCTCTATTCTTCCACTGCTGCGCAAAAACATGTACAGTAGAAAAAGCATACTGGCTGTCAGTAAAAATGTTCACTCGTTTACCCTTTGCCAAGGTACATGCCCTTGTTAAAGCAATCAATTCTGCTGCTTGTGCAGATAAGTTGTGCGGTAAAGACTTTGCTTCTAAAATCTCAGTATCAGAAACTACTGCATACTCCACTAGATTCTGTCCTGTAGGACCCCTCCTGCACGAGCCGTCCACATAGTATGTCACCTCGGCATCATCCAAGGGAACATCCATGAGATCTTTTCTAGGTAGTGTCTTTTGCTCAATCTCCTGCAGGCAGCAGTGTGGTTTGCCATCTGCAGGGGTTGGGAGCAAGGTTGACAGATTCAAAGATGTGCATCGTTCAATTGTCATATGAGTTTGGTTCAACAGTATAGTCATACAGGAAAGATGTCTAGCAGGAGAAAGATATGCTACTTTTTCTTGCAGTAAAATAATCGCAATTGCATGAGGCACTCTCAATGTGAGAGGGTGGAATAACACTACTGAGGCTGAAGCCTGTACTGCCATTGCAGCTGTGACTACTGCTTGTACACAGTGGGGCAGGGAACTTGCCACTGGGTCTAGCTGTGATGAATAGTAAGCTATGGAGCGTTGTTTGTCCCCATGCTGTTGCATTAACACTGATGTCATATAACCCTGCTTACAATCTACAGTTTGGAAAATCGTTTATGATAGTTCAGTAATCCTAAAACTAATGAAGAAGCTATCAGTTGTTTCAATTTGCAGAAAGCTGATTCTGCTTCTGGTGACCACTGTAATAAATCTTGTGCTGCCATAGGCTTTTTGAATATCAAGTTGGTCAGTGGAGCAGATTCCAAGGCATAGTTTGGAATCCAACTCCGACAAAAGTTAGTAGTACCTAGGAAGGACATCATTTCCTTCTTGGTAGTTGGTTTAGGTGCTTGTAATATTGCTGTTTTTCTGTCTTCATCTAATATTCTGCCTTTTTTGGATATTACATATCCAAGGTATTTGACCAGTTTTTTTCCAAAGTCGCAGTTTGTTTTTGTTTACTTTGTGTCCTTGAGTAGCTAAAAATTGTAGTAGTGCTATGGTATCCTCCCAGCATTCTTGCTGGGTGGGGGCTGCCAGCAGAATGTCGTCTACATAAAGTAAAATCTGACTGCCTTTCGGTGGGATAAATCCCGCCAGGTTACTTGCCATTTCTTGTGCGAATATTGTTGGACTCTCATAATATCCCTGTGGTAGTCGCGTATATGTATACCTTTTCCCCTGAAATGTAAATGCAAACCAATGTTGACTGTCAGGGTGTATCGGTATCAAGAAAAACGCATTGCTAATATCTACCACAGAAAAATACTTTTGTTGAGGTTTCAAATCATTTAATAAGGTGTGTGAATCTGGCACCGTAGGTGCCCTGGGTATAACTGCGTCATTTACAGCTTGTAAATCTTGGACCATACGCCATTCTCCATTTGCTTTCCTAACAGGAAACAAGGGTGTATTACATGGTGAATCGGGAGATTCTAGCAATACTCCTTCCTTAAGTAAGGCTGCTATTATAGGTTTGATTCCTATTTCTGCATCCTTTCTCAAGGGATACTGTCTCTTTTGAGGTCTAAATGCTGATTTTGGCATGATAGTAACTGGTCCGGCTGTATGAATAAGTCCTACATCTGATTTCCCTGTTGACCAGAGAGTCTCTAGTATGTCTCGTAAGGCTTTTTCCTCTTCCTCTAGTAAGAGTGCTACTCAGCTGTCCTCACTTGCCTGCAAGTGTACAGCTGGGTGTGTCTGTGTTATCCAATTCAGTTTCTGCTTTTGTACTCCTTGTTCGGATAGTTCTAACTCTGTCTGCTTTTCCCACCTTGTGACTTTTTCTCCTAGGTCTGCCCACTTCACATTTGTATCTTTAGTCAAACTCACATGTGGTAATCGACTAGATTTGTAAAGTGCTAAGAATTCCTGAGGCAATGAACAGCTCACTACACTGTTTCCTTCTGTGTCCCAGTACAAATTACGTAATACTAATCTGTTAGCATGGTTTCTAAACAGTTCTTGCTCATATGCTTTATCAGGTCCTGGTTTGCTACAGTAATATAGAGTGCAATGCAACAAATGCTGTTTATCAGTGTCAATGGAGGGGGATTTACTGATGGCTACGTTCATCAGTTCTTCGGTTACTGCCCCTGGACCAGTCATAACTAAGTCCTGGCTGTACCAATAAAATGTTTCACCCTCCGGTCACACTACAAAAGTATCCATTTGTCGCTGTGCCTCCATACCCTGCATAGTTGGAACTACTGCTATGCCAAATATCTGCATCAGGTCTCTGCCTAAAAGATTTACTGGGCATTTTGCAGAAACAACAATTTTGCTTTTCTGAGTCATCCCTGAAACAGGGTCAGTTATTGCTATATTGTGGGGGAGTGGATCCCGATACAGCTGTCCATTAGCTGCTTTCACTAATATGTAGTCAAGTGATTCTGAATTTTCTAGTAGTTTGGAAGGATGTATCAGGGTCCGTGAAGCCCCTGAGTCACACAGGAATTTAACTTCCCTCCTCTCTACCAGAAGTGTAACTTCCAGTTTTGTGTCTGCTAAGTAGAGCTCTAGGCTCAATAATGCTAAGTCTAAAATTTCATTTTCTTCATTATCTGTAATTTCATGCACATCCTCTATTTCTTCTATCACATCCTCTACCCCTTCTATCACATTTGCACTTGTCTTTTCTTGTTTATTCTTTTCCAGTGATTCTTGACTATCATATAGTCAGTCCTCACCCTCCTTGTCTTCTGTGGTTACCTTTTTATTTTGCCTGCAATCCCTTGCTAAATGTCCCTTTTTCCCACATTTAAAACATTCACCCCTTTTCTTTCTCTCTTCAAAATCCTCTGATTGTTTATCAGATTGTTTGTTTGTTTCCATGGGCATTTTTCTTACCCTTCTTCCCAGTTTGTACTACGAAAACTTCTGATCCGTCTTCTACTGCAAATACTTGAGTTTTCTTTTTCTTTTTGCTATTAAAATGCCTTTCGGCATGTCTTGCATATTCAAGTAATGACTGTAATCTACTTGTACGATGATCTACCATGTGCTTTGTAATAAAGCTGCTAATGGGTGCAATACTGCCTTTCAAAAATGCATTCTTTAGCTGCTGCTCATATGGAGAATCATGTGTTTGGTCTTCAGGTACCTGCATTCCACAATGGTTATTAAAGCACTCTAATAATCTGGCATAATATCTATCAACAGTTTCACCTTCTTGTATGCATTAATTAATGCAAGTCCAGTCAGCCCTAGGCTTCCATTTCTCAGAGATTCGGTCTGTCAGACCTTTCACTCTGTTATCCAGTTCTGCGTTACTATGTGGGAGTGGCCTAAGTTCTGCGTCATGGGGATTCCAGTTGCCACTGATCATATATGCCAATCTGGACCTACGATTTGTCTGACTACTTTCTCTACTTCCTCTCCATTCAAATGATAACCTCATGTCCTGTAAGTCTTCTAAGAATTTTCTAAAATTAATGTTCGGATGGGGAATTCCCTCTGTGGCTTTCCGGATGTCTTCCGGTGTCCACGGTCTATATACTAGAAGAGTTGGGTCCTGTCCTGTCTGTCCTGCCTGTGGATTTGGTACTTCTATGAGTGGACATATCTCTTCTTCACTCATAGCTTGTGAATTTTTATTTATTTCATACAATTCAATATCCCCTCTTAAGTTGCGTGTTTGAGACCTGGTCTCGATAGGATCTCCGACAAACGGTTTTGGTTTTGCAGGAACAGCTGGGTATAGCGGAGGTGGATCAGCTTGTCCACTCGCTTCATATTCTGGTAAGGGAAGCGGAGGGGGCGGAGGGGCTGTTGCTATTACCAAGTTATTGTCTTCTTTATCTAAAAACATTCCTTTTGAATTTTTAATCTTTTGTTCCCTGCGGTTTGCTTCCTCAAGCCACCTGTGTGCCTGAGGGACTCCTAATTGACGTTGCTTTTTTAGCTGACCTTTCGCGTCTGTTTTAAGTTGTCTGAGAAGTTTAATAAGTGAAGGTTTATCTAAATTACCATCAAATTTGTATTTATTAACTCATTTTGTATAATACCTAACATTATCGGCACGCTGTAATTGCATATATTTCATGTCTTCGGTTAAGGGCGGGTCTCGGGAACTTTTTGTGCACTGATTTCCCATGTTGCCTTAGCTAAATTAGAAATTGTTACGTAACCCTTTTTATCACGTGGTACCACGACTTGCACCTTTTCACAGTTTATCTAGAATAACTGCCTACCTATTCTGTTTCCCTGATCTATGACAAGACAGCAATCTTTTTTGTCCCTGATCTGCACTTGCAAATCTCCCTGACAAAAACAAAAATTCTGTAACAAGGCCCTGATCTAAAACAGAAAAAAGGTAAATTCCTCCTTACCTGAGCCTCCGTGTTTTGATCCCACTGGAACGTTGACTCGTCCTCCAATCGCAGATCAGAAACAGTGGCTGGCCTCTTTTGAAAGACAATTCAGTCGGAGGTCTTTCAAAGCAGAAGAACCGATGTGGCTTCTTCCCCGTACGGTTTCATGCCACCGGGCCCATCAGACCTGAGCTAGAGCGAGAGATGTTTCCGGTCCGAAGGACCAATCTGTCAAAGGAAAAATATACTTTAAAAATTATCAATACACGGTAGGTTCAGGTTAAGGCACTTTAATCTTGCAGCAAGGAGACAAAAACGAGCTAATACAGAGTTTGTCTGACTAGAATCAGGAAATGCAAGCATTTTTATACATTTTCTAATAATACATTGCCTACCAAGCTGACGTAGCAAACCACAAGTTTTAACATCATTATTACGTAGCAGTTGTTTCTGTAAATTTCTGCTTGTACTATCAATTTTTGTGAGAAACTTCCTAAGAAAAACAACATGGCCTTGGCTACCACCGGTTAGATATATGCAATGTTACCATTCAAGGTACTATGGCTAATATGAGCACAAAGCAAGTACAGATTGCAGTTTATTTCTACAACAGTTCTTTGTTTGTCTTTATCTCTTCCTTCTGCAGCTGTGCATGATCTCATACTTCAAACTGAGCTAATTTTTCAAAATCATTACATTATAGAATATGGCATTATTCATTCATTGCTTCCTGACCTAGCAGATAATCACCTGTTTTTCAAGTACATTTCCAAAAGGAATAAACATGAATTTTGCTGTGCTAGCAGTTACCAGGTCAGAGGGCATCTTGCAAGTTTCAGAAAGCACACTGCAGTTTCAAAAGCATCTTTTAGTCTCATACAAAGCTAAGCTGTATATAAAAACAGTGTATATAAAATAGAATGAAAAACATGTTAACTCATTTAGTTTCTAATTAGCATTAAGCACACACATTAATACATATTTTTCTAACATTTTTTTTTCATGGGAGAGGGATTTGGGGAAAAAAGTAGTAGTTTTTTTTGGTTTTTTTTTTTTTTTGGTTTTTTTTAAGCATGAGTTGCGAGTTACAAAGGCATGTTTCAGTTGCTATTAAAGCTTCCTGAGTGGGGGGCATGGCTAGGATGTAGACTGGTTGGCAGCATCTTTTCTCAGCTCTGCACTCAAAAGATATTTCTGACATAGGGAACTGAGCAGCCAGAAACTACTGGGTGGTAGTTCCCTCAGAACTACAAGGGCGGGAGACTTAAACCTTGACACAGTTATTAATAGGACGTACTGGAGGGACATCACCCAGGTACTCCCTATGCTGTGGAACAAAATCCCGGTACATGTGAGGCAGAGCACCTCGCTGGCCCTGTTCAAAAGAAATCTTGACCAATGGATGGGAGATCGCAGATATACCCCATGGATTACCTCAGTGTCACTGCTTGACAGAGGCACAGCAAAATAATGGGCATAGTTTCCTTCAAACTAAAGGGGTGGCGAAAGCCACAAATCTCTGGGCTAGGCTTATAAATGCCCTTGGGCAGATAGACTAGTATGAACCTATGAACCTATGAACCTATGCCAGGAAATTTTAAAAACTAGACATTGTAGACAAACCTATTTTGCTGAATTACTTCTACTAATATCACTAGAAGTCTACATTGCAAAAAATTTGGCTTTAATCATTATTTTTCCTGTCAAAAAACAAGAAGGAAGGTATCTCAATCTACTGGAAATGAGCTTTTCTAAGAATACCACACAGGACCAGACAATGAGAAAGGAGATACAGTCTTTATTAAATGATATACAAGACTTATCAGTAAAATTTGACAAAATGAATACCAAACTGGACACTTTTGAAGAGACATCTACAAAACAAATACAGCAACTACAAAAAATAATGACGCAACAGAAGTCGCAAATAGCTGACATAGAGAGATCCCTAAATGATACTGAGGGCAGACTCTCAGAACAAGATCTTCAGCTACATTTTTTATCAAAACAAAATGCTTCATTACAAAATAAAATAGAGGCTCTAGAGAACAGGTCCAGATGAAATAACCTTCACATCTATGGGCTGCCAGAGAAAACAGAGGGAGATAACATGGTGACTTTCCTTACTACCTGGTTACCAGAAGTTTTAAAATTGCCTGAAGCTCTTTCTTATGGAATTGAAAGAACCCATAGATCCTTAAGAGCTGCTTCATCAACCATCAAATCAAAAAATCACCCGAGATCAATAATAGTAAAGTTTTTTTCATCACAGGACAAAGAACTTATTTTAAAGACAGCATGGTCAACTTCTCCAGTTAAATACAAGGACAACATAATCAGATTTGATAATGATTATTCTTCTGGAGTTATAACTGCAAGAAAAGAATGTCTCCCTCTGATAAAGGAATTGAAAAAAAGGCAACTTAAAGTGCACCTGCTGTTCCCTGCAAGAATAAAAATATTTTTTACTGAGGTCCTAAAACTTTTGACACTCTACAAGCAACAGTCTCTTATCTTTCAGCTAATAAAATCTTGGACAAAGTGGAAGAAATGGATTGGAGTTCCTTTGGGGTAAAGAGGCATGCAGAAAAATATGAATGGAGCATTGCTGACAAGAAGAAGAAGAAGCTAAGAGACACATGAAAAGCACAAACATTATTGTTTTCTATTTGTTCTGTAAGGTAAAAAAGTCCTTCTTTAAAAGCATTCATGCTTTACATATGTGTTTGTCTTTGAAGCAATATAAATACAGGATAAACAGGACATTTTATAACTAAAGGAAACAATCCTAAAGAAAGCAAGGTAACATATCTTTCTTTACTACAGTGTAAATACTTACAATCATGATTTTTCTAACTCTAAATGATATTTAGATAATTAATTTATAAATAACCTGCCTTTTACTGCTAGTATAGAATATGATGCATTTACACTGACATATTAATGTGGTGTGCTTAAATGAACATGATTATTTTTATATTATTTACACTAAGCTGCATGAAATATCTAAACTGCTGCATTTAAGTCACATAATAATATATAAAAGCTGATAGTAATAACTGTCAAAAAGTGCCTTGAAAAGTAGTTATTTATCTATTCTTTGATGCTAAAAGTGCCTTTTTGACTAACAAACAACTGTTTGGCTTGTATATCTGCCTTTAATGTTAAGAAAACTAATAGCAGTTTAATGAGCTCGTGTTCAGTTTAAAAAGCTCTAAAAGCTTTACTTACTTTATTTTTGGCTTCCCGCCATGGTCACGAGCTGGCAACTCTTATTTTACCATCCCTAGAGTGGAGGTTCTTCAGTTAGAATGCATTAGTGTGTGTTAAATCCTTTACAAATGTACGAACAGCACAAAATGAAAGTAAACAGTCTGAGTGATGTCAGCACTGTAACAAGGCAGTATGGGTGTGGTTTATGCTCTTAAGCTACTTAAAGTAGCAAGCACACTATTTACGAGATGGCAAAGTGCTTTTACAGTTTAACAAATATGAAAAGTACACTGAAGTACCTAACAAATTTAGAAGGTATCAACACATGCATGATGTTTTATTATACTGTAACATTTGTTATTCATTTTGAATTGTACACATAAACAGCACACAAGGCTTAAAAAGAAGTATATCACTTGGAAGAAACTGTATGAATAGTTAACACATACAGACTTTACTACAATCTTTTCTGATAACATCACCCAAGTAATTTATTATACTTTTACTTATTTTTATGAAAATGTAATATATTTAAGTCCTTGACTGGAGCTATATAACATATTTGTAAACGCATTGCAGCTAGTGTACTCAACCTTAAGGTTCATGAATGTGGCTATTTGTTATTAGGCATTTTAAATGTAAAAAGGAGTTGCTGTTTAATTATTTAGATACTCTTCAAATATTAAATTGGTCGAGTAGCACAGTCATTAAGCAGTAATGAGCAAGAAAAAATTTCATAGACTTGCTTATGATATTATTATATATACATAGAAAAGAACTGCTGAATTATAAGTATGCTTTTATTAAAGGCAAGTTATACTAATATTGAACATCCTCACTGAAAATGAATGGTTGTGTAGAGAGACAGTAACTCCCATTATATGACCAAGGCTAAAGAGATTGTCATGTATGTCTAAATTGATCAGCCTTGAACCTTAGATTACAAATAGACATGCAATGTACTTTTACTTATAATACTGAATATATATTATATATCATCACAAACGCTAAAGCCATTGTCAGCTATATCTCATATTAATCACTTTTATAGTATCTAAATATGTCATGTTTTTAAAATATGTCAAGTATTAAAATATGAATTGAATAGCATAGGCATTTACTAATATATTGCTGTTGGTACATGATATGCATATAAATAACAGGTCTAATTTCTGTTTATGAAAGTAAATACCAGGCTATATGCATTTGTTGATTATGAAAGAAGAGCTTGCTATCTATTCTTTTTAATATCCTATAGGTATGTACTTGTTAGAGACACACACATGCTGCAAAGCTGCTGGTTATTGCTTATTCATTAGTATATTTCTGACTGCAATGTTATAAATATATGGAGTGGATCACTTGAGTTGAGGAATATATCTCTATATCGGGCATGTTCTCAGTTTGAATGTTCTATATTATCTGTAATATGATATTGAGTACCCTCACTAAATTCAAAGAAGCCACAATAGAAATAAATATTTATTAAAAAATGGAGAAAATAAGGATGAAGAGAAAAAATAAGGAAAATGGTCGGTGGCCAAATAAGGTTATCCTTTCCCATGTATGTAGACGGGTTGGGTCGGTGGTCATATAAGGTTATCCTTTCCCATGTATGTAGAAGGGTTGACAGTAATAAGTACCAAACAATTGTGTTATAGCATGTTTAAAGTTTACGTTGCTTGTTATATTTTCCAACCTTACAGTTATAACATTGTAGATAAATCTTGTAATATCATAAGGATTATGAGTTGCTATTTGACATATGACATATGTGGTACATTAGCGGTGAAATATGCCAGTGGCACTAATAATATATAGGAACTGCCTGGAAATATAGTCTTAAACTATATAATACCAATGCCAAAAACAAATTAGTAACATTCATGCCACTAAAATATGATTTTTTTAATTAAATGAAAACTATAAGATTACTGATAAATGACAATAAAAGTGTAATATTATATTCATTATTACGGACACTTCATGATTTAATTAAGTTGTAGTATAGTTAACTGATGCATATAATGCTTAACATTTTTTTTTATATAGAACATTACAAAAGTTTG
Organism: Protopterus annectens; assembly: GCF_019279795.1. Taxonomy (NCBI): domain Eukaryota; kingdom Metazoa; phylum Chordata; order Ceratodontiformes; family Protopteridae; genus Protopterus; species Protopterus annectens. The sequence goes on from NC_056734.1 coordinate 797,008,986, forward strand.
ATACCTGTGAATGCCACTCACACTATAAGGGAGATAAACAGCAAGCATATTACTTTTAAGATGCAGAACTGTTATTGCTATACAAAAGATATATTAAAATAAGAGATTTTTCTTTACAAATTAAACAAAGCCAAATAGTTAAGTATTAAATCTAGGTATAGTTGTGTTGCCTTAGTGTTTTATAAAATATTAAAAATAGATAAAGACTGTATTTAAGTAATATGTAAATACAAATACATGCATACTTAAAAGATATATAAGATACTTTTCATTATAAAACTACCATGTGGCGGGGCTGGGGGAGGATGCTGAAATGCAGATCTAGAGGGATCACTTGAATGGTTAGATCATTCAAGGATGAGATGTTTTTTCTCATGGAGGGGTTTGGTGGTTGTTTATCTTATAATGTTTTCAGTTATGATCTTCTAATGTACTTTTATTGGGTGTCTATAATCTATTGTAATACTGTTGGAAGAAGAAAGAACAAGTCATTCTCTTCATGTACACACATCTACACATTGTTACGAGTATATAAATATGGATAAAAGCAAAGCTAATACAAATCCAATTCCAAAATGTATATCTATTAATGTAAATGGTTTAAATAATAACGGCAAAAGGGGAAGTCGTTACAGATATTTAAAGCTATGTGAAGCACAACTAGTATTTTTACAGGAAACACACCTTACACAGGAAGACATAAATAAAATAAACAATAAAAATTATACAGTGCTAGTAAGTTCCACCTATAGTCAAAAGCGAAGGGGAGTAGCAATCTTGTGGAAAAACACTACTTGAATGCCTAAAATCAAAAACACGTTTCATGACAACTCAGGAATGTTTTGTCTAGTGACAATATCTATCAATGAAATGGTAGATGCATTATAGGTTCATAGGTTCATAGGTTGATACTAGGCTATCTGCCCTAGGGCATTTATAAGCCTAGCCAGAGTGTGTTTGGCTTTTGCCACCCTTTTAGATTAGTTGGCTGTGCCTCTGTATAGTAGGTCACAGAAGATAGCCCTTTTAAGGTTAGTTTACTGTGCCTCTGTCTAGTAGGGACACAGAAGAGATCCCAGGGGTAAACCTATGATCTCCCATCCACTCGTCAAGATTTCTCTTGAAGAGGGTCATTGAGGGGCTCTGCCTAACATGGATTGGGATTTTGTTCCAGAGTGAGGGGAGCCTCTGGGATATGAATCTGTCCCTCCAGCATGTCCTATTTATTTCTGTGCTGAGGTTTAAGTCCCTGGAGGGTGTAGCTCTAAGGGATTTGGATTTCCTGAGGTGGAGCATGTCCATTAATTCTGGTTTGGACATGGCTTTATACATCAGGCACAGATCGCCTCTGATTAGGCGGTAAGCAACTGAGTAGAGCTGGAGTTTTTTTAGCCTAACTGTGTAGGGCATCTGTTTGAGTCCCTTGATCCTCTTGGTGAGGTACTTTTGGGGTCTTTCCAGTTGCTGCAGGTGTCGGGTAAGGTACATCCCAAATGGGGCATTGTATTCAGTTATGGGCCTGATGAATGATGAATAGAGGGGCACAATGACCTCTCTTGATCTAGATGTGAACCCTTTTGTGATAAGGTGGGCTATATAGAAGGTCTTTCTAACCACTTTGGCAACGTGATTGTCAGAGGAGAGATTGCTATCTACTTGGGTCCCCAAATCCCTAATTACTTCTTCCGTACTTAATGGATTACCACCTATGTGGTAATTTGTGGGCACTTTGTTTTTCCCAAAGGGGATGACTATGCACTTTTTGGCATTTAGCTTTAGGCCATGGCTCTGGCACCAGTTATCCGTCTCTGTGAGACCCTTTTGGAGGATGCTTGTGTCAGTCTGTGAGTCAATTATGGCACCCAGTTTGCAGTCATCTGCGAACTTGGTCAGCCATAGTCCTCCCGTGTTAGCCTGTACCTCAGAGAAATATATACCAAACAAGAGAGGTCCCAGGACTGAGCCTTGTGGGACGCCACTTGTAACTGGCTTAGAGTCTGACATGGCACCTGCAATTCTGACCATGTGGGTTCTATCCCTGAGCCAGTTTGCAACCCATCTTGTGACATAGGGGTTGATATTTAAGCTGGTGAGTGTATTTATGATGCCCGAGTGGGGTATTGTGTCGAAGGCTTTTGCGAGGTCCAGGTAGGCTGTGTGGACTACCTTTCCTTCATCTATGGCCTTGGTGACTGTTTCAAAGAAGTCGAACAGGTTCAAGAGGCAAGATCTGCCCTTAACAAAGCCGAATTCGGTAGGATCCAGTGTTTGGAGGTTCCCAATGTCTTTGTTTATGAGTTCCATGATGATACGCTCCATAGCTTTGCAGACCTGGCTAGTCAGGCTTATAGGGCGATAGTTTCCAGGGTCCGTTGTGGCACCACCTTTGTGGAGTGGGCCACTGTTGCTGTACGCCATTCCTTGGGTACATATCCTGTAGTAAGGCTGAGATTGAACAGTGACTTTCTGTATGGGTTCAGTTCCTCTTGGTGCTCATGTAAGATGCAGCCTGGGACACCGACCGGTCCCATTCATGCTGTGTTTTTTGCTTTGGAGAGGGCAGCTCTCACCTGGACATCTGTGATGTCAGGGGGGCTACACTCTGTTGGGATAGACATTTGCTCTTTTGGAGGAGAAGGGGGGGGGAGAAGTTTGCACTGAACCTGTCTGCCAGGATGTTGGCAATGTCTGTGGGTTCAGTGTATTTTTTTTGTCATTTTGCACTAACTCAGAGCATATCTGGGAGTTGCCACCCAGGTTCCTGACATAACTAAAGAAGGCCTTGTGATTATCTTTAGTGTCTTGTGCAATTTTTCTTTCGAAGCTGGCCTTAGATAATTTTATGAGGGATCGTAGTTTCTTGCTAGTACTGATCAGAGATGCCTTCCCTTTTTGGAATTTTGCTCTGTCATGTAGTAGCTTCCTCCTTCTGTTGTATAGTTTATTTATGGCTGGGGTCCACCAGACAGGTCTCCTGCCTTTGGAGGAGTGAGTCTTGGTTTTATTTGGGATAGCACGATCCATGCATTCCTGTAGGTGTCCATAGAATGCGTTTGTAAAGGATTCTGCGGTTTGGGCCATATTTTCCACTGGCCCAGGGGCTTTTAAGGATTCCACCTCAATTTTGAGAAGTGTGAAATTTGCTTTTGAGAAGTTCTTCACTGTGGTTTCCTTGGCTGGGGGTGGGGACGGGATATGGATGTCCAGTGAGATTAATTTATGGTCAGATCTTACCAATGAGAGATATACTCTCATAGAGTCCCCATGTTGGTGATGGTCAGGTCCAATATGTTTTCCGCTCTTGTGGGAGTGGTGACCAGTTGTTTCATAGCATTTGAGTTTATAAATTCTAGGAAGCATTGGGCAAGGGTGTTGGGGCTTGAGTAGTGCTCCCAGTTTATGTTTGGGTAGTTGAAGTCACCCAATATGATGGTGTTTGGAGAGACCTTCATATTCTCCAGTGTTCTCAGGAAAGCTGAGTGGGGTTCCTGAGTTTGGGAGGGTGGTCTGTAGCAGGCTACAAACTGAAAGGCAGTTTTGCCCACTGTTAGTTGCACATGGATGGTCTCCGATGCTTCGTGCAGTGCCACTAACCTGGAGGTATGGGTATCTTTGATGAATATGGATACCTCCCCTCCTTTTGTGGTTCAGTCTGAGTTTTGGGGCCGAAAAGCATGGTATGAGGTATAACCTGGTAGTGCTAGGGTGTTCTCGGGAGGCTTGAACCAGGTTTCTGTTACTGCACAGATATTGATATTCTCCATACTGAGGAGAGCCTTGAGTACTTGCATCTTGAGGTTTAGACTTCTGGCATTGAGCAGCATTACCCTTAGTTTCTTTTTCCTTGTGTTGTCTATGGAGGTGGGTTTGTCTTTTGAGCCTTGCCCAAAAAAGGCACTATGGGGGTGGCAAGAGCCTTAGCCAATATTCAAAAGCCCAGGGGTGACAGGTGCAAGCCATCCCTAGTGAAGTAATGTGGCTTGTCGAGCATGTCATCCCAGGCTGACAGACACTGGATCCCCTTTGAATGACACCAATACTTTAGCCAATTGTTAAAATTGATCATTTTGTCTTTATACTGTGGCATCATTCTTGGTGAGGGTAAGATGCTACTCAAGGTCAGGGTCATACCGGCCTGGGCTACATGATCAGAGAGCTCCTCTATGTCTCTTTTCATGTAGGCCAGGGAGGTACGTCTCAGGTCATTCACACCAGCATGGACAATGACGGAGTCATATTTGTACTTGCTTTGGAGTGACCTGAGTGCTTGTGTTATGTGGTGGATCCTGGCACCCGGCAGGCAGCTTACAGTGACCTTCTCCTTGTTCAGCCTGGTGAGTGGGACGTCAGTGTGTCTGACAATAGAGTCACCTATTACAAGTGTATTAGGTGTGTTGTTTAGCCTTAAGGGCTGTGACTGTGTGGCACACTGACTTTGTGAACTATGTGATACGTGAGTATTGTTGAGGGGTAGCGGTTGTTTGTATGTCTGCTTTGGAGGTCTCTGCTGCTTGGGAAGATTTTTATTTAGAGTCTCCGAGTATGTTTTTCTGTGTTTATGTGTTTGGTTTGCTTGCGATAGGTCTATGTGAGACTGGATTTGTGGTGTGTGTGGTTACCTTCTCCACCTGACTGACTGTGCCAGTACTGGGTTGAGAGAGCTCAGCCTCCAGTTTGGCTATATAGTTGCATCTCTCACATATATTTGAGCTTGTTGGGAGGAGGAGAGAGTGGTCTGTGTACATAAGGCAGTTGTAACATTGCCTCAAGATTCCCAGATTCACCAGCTGGACTAGAGAGTAAACCCAAAACTGACTTTTGGACATGCCAGAATAGTTTAAGGAACTACTTTTTGACTGATCATAAAGGACCAATAAGGAGCCAAGTACTTTAAGGGAGTAAAGATGATAATCCCAGCGAAACAACAAAATTGCAAACACACCAAAGGTGAATGAACGCCAGGAATACAGGATACTGTGCTGGAAACACTTAATTTATTGACATAAAATAGGTTGAGCGCTTTCTACAGAAGTAAATCTGTCTTCTTCAGAACATCATAGCATGGAATCATGACGCTTATATATCATAATTGAAGTAAAAAGCCCGCCCTAAATTGTAATTAAACAATAAATCAATTATTAAAACAGTGCTATCTTACACATTTCAAACAAATGCAATGTATACATCTTGCTACATAACCACACTAAAAATATAGTTCATATAATTTACGAACCCTACTAATCTAAAAAGCAATAAATATCTAAATCACTATTTTATATATACTAAATAAGCAAAATCACAAATTATTAAAAACAGTTATATAATGCCATTTGATTATTTTACCTATTTTATGTCAATAAATTAAGTGTTTCCAGCACAGTATCCTGTATTCCTGGCGTTCATTCACCTTTGGTGTACTTTAAGGGAGTATAAGAGGGTGTAGTGCTTTAGTTTATTAGTGCTTACTTATAAGATTACTTATACGAGCAACTGCAGGGCTTTAGAATGAAAATAGAGTGCTTACTTTGAGATTTAGAACAGTTCTAAGGGAAAAAGTGAAGAGCAGACTTTGTGGAGCTGGGAATAGTTTAAACCCGTTTAAGGGACGCTGTCCGATGCTGCTCTATTCGCAAAATCATGCAAAACTGCGCAAATGCGGGTTTTAAAGCAGGGAAACTGAGAGAGATAGGAATGGACTCAAAACAGCCAATAAGCTACTAGTCTCAGGGCTGAAACCACTCCTCCAGGGACAGATAGGCTTGCTCATAGCTCCCCACTCTCACTGGTGAAAAGAGAAGCTTCCTCCTATCCAAGTAAGGATATGGGCAACACAGGAAACTATACCACAGTCCAGAATTCAGCAAAACCTGAAATCTGGACTAATCTAGTTCAGCAAAGGCGGGAAAAGAGAATATATTTTTTTTGTTTAGTTTTTTTTCAGGAAACAGCAGAAAAACACACAGAAAACACGGTGAATGCTATAAACAGGCTAGCGCACTTTAGTGTGTAGCCTACAACAGTTATACAATACAAAAACTACTTAAATTGATATAAAACAAGTGCAAAAACTGTAAAAAGCAGAAGGCAAATGCAATTTAAACTTTTTAAAGCACAGATCAGTTAGAAATTCACTTTTTAGGTGGGAAAAGGCAGTCGGAGCAAAAAAACAGAGAAAAAAAAAACTTAAATCTGGAAAAGTCTCTCTTGGGTCTCTCTGTTGCCTGTATCACTCTGCAGGACACCACAAGGAGCTGTGCAGAGTTGTATACTGGCGCAAAACTGTGCAAATGTGGGTTTTAAAGCAGGGAAACTGAAAGAGATAAGAATTGACCCAAAACGGCCAATAAGCTACTAGTTTCAGGGCTGAGACCACTCCTCCAGGGACAGATAGGCTGCTCAAAGCTCCCCACTCTCACTGGTGAACAGAGAAGCTTCCTCCTATCCAAGTAAGGATATGGGCAACACAGGAAACTATACCACAGTCCAGAATTCTGCAAAACCTGAAATCTGGACTAATCTAGTTCAGCAAAGTCGGGAAAAGAGAATTTTTTTTTTGTTTTTTTTCAGGAAACAGCAGAAAAACACACAGAAAACACCGTAAATGCTATAAACAGGCTAGCACACTTTAGTGTGTAGCCTACAACAGTTATACAATACAAAAATGACTTAAATTGATATAAAACAAGTGCAAAAACTGTAAAAAGCAGAAGGCAAATGCAATTTAAACTTTTTAAAGCACAGATCAGTTAGAAATCTGCTTTTTAGGTGGGAAAAGGCAGTCGGAGCCAAAAAACAGAGAAAAAAATACTTAAATCTGGAAAAGTCTCTCTTGGGTCTTTCTGTTGCCTGTATCACTCTGCAGGACACCATGAGGAGCTGTGCGGAGTTGTATACAATAACAAACTTTTTAAATCACAGATTCGCTAAAAAAAACTGCCGTTTTAGGTAGAATTAGTTAAGACAGCAAGAAAAGCAGAAAAGTGATACTTATCACTCCAGAGTCACTCTTTTGTCCCTCTGCTGCTGTAGACTCTGCAGAACACCTGAAGGCACTTGCTGAGTGGAATACAAGTGTAAAAACTGTGCAAATGAGGTTTTTATAGCAGGGAAGTTAAAGAGATGGCCAATAAACTACTGACTGCTGGGCTCAAACCACTGCACCAAACCTATTCTAGTGTGAACTTATTTTGTTTCTCTCAACTAATTAATAGCCCCACACATTATTCTTCTAACATTTATATCAATAAAAGATTACCAGAGTTGGGGATTGACCATTGCAGGGTAAGAGTAGTGTACGAAAGAGAATTGTCTTGATTTTCATTATGATTGGTGGGGCTAGGATCAGGGTGAATGTCTCCTCCTAGAAGGATTTTTGTATATTGCGGAATTATTGATATTTGTCTTTTGCAGACTATTTTTCCACTTAATTTTGTATTGGTTTGAGTTGAAATGGAGTTATGCAGTCTATATTTGGAGTAAAGGTGAGGCGCCTTATTAAATAGGTTTGGTGCAATGTGAGAAGAGTGTAGGGAAGACGTATGAATACGTAGTTGGGACAGAGTTGGAGATATGCTGAGAGCTATTATAGAGTCATGGTAGGAAGAGAGATGGCCAATAGCAGGAGAAGAATAGAGGATAAGCAGAGCAGTAGCATGCGTAAGTAAAGCAATCTGTACATTAGAGGAGGCAGGGGGTCTATATTAGAACACCGAACTTTCAAAATTTCGAGTGTTCTAATATCGAACCCTATTAATCATAAATTTAAAACATCGAACATACAGAACAGCAAATTTTTTCCCTAGGGAAAACATTTGCTGTTCCAAAACACATACACACAACACAAGCACACCAAACAAACAGCAATCCACACACATACACCTAAACTCTTACACCTAACCCAACACTAAACTATACATACACCACTAACTATCCACTTAACTTAACCCAAACCCTAACCCTAAGGTCTGTCACTATAGCACAGTCACCTCACCCACGCCCTAACCCTAACTCACCTACCCCGCCCTAACCCTCATGTCCACACAATCGCACACTTACCTGACCCGCACCCTAACCCTAACTCACCTAACCCGCCCTAACCCTCACACCCACACAATCTCACACTTACCTGAACCCGACCCGTAACTTTCCACCACAGCGCTGAAAATACCAAAGCAACCGGAATGGACAGCTGAATTCTTTCCCTAGGAAAAATTTTGATTTTCTGTTTCTTCAATATTTTTGTTCGCTGAAAATGAGTTGATGTTAGAACACTCGAAATTTTGAAAGTTCTGTGTTCTAATATTGACCCGAGGCAGGTAGTGAAGAAGTAGGGATCAAGAAGGAAAAAGAAGTTTCAGGGCAGTAGAATATTTAGTGGTGGTGGAGTATGAAAGCTGATAGAAAATAGGTAGGAAAGAAGTGTGTTCTATGAAGGAAGAGAGTTAGGTTGTCCTAATATCTTCTTTTTAATTTAAGGAATGGAGGTTTACAAGGCTATATTATGAGAATGTAGGAAAATGGGAAGAAGTGATGGTTTATTTGGGAAAGGTAGAAGATACAATGTAGAATAATAGGTGCTGTTAGGGAGGGGTGTGACTATGACTGTATATAGTGCAAAGCAGTATGGGAGAGAGACTGGTAGTTGGGAATGGCACTAAAAGTTTAAATGGAAGTTGGAAATTAGGCAAAAAGAAACAGGAGAGTTTGCATGATAGTAGTATGGTTGCTATACTAAATGTGTATAATTTCTATAGACACATATAATACTCTCTGCATAGGAATACACAGTGAATATAATACTCTGTGCATAGGAATACACAGTCAGTATAATACTCTGTACATAAGAATACACAGTGAGTAAAATACTCTCTGCATAGGAATACACAGTGAGTATAATACCCTCTGCACAGGAATACACAGGGAGTATAATAATCTTTGCATAGGAATACACAGTGAATATAATACTCTCTGCACAGGAATACACATTGAGTATAATAATCTCTGCAGAGAAATATACAGTCAGTATAATATTCTCTGCATAGGAATATACAGTGAGTATAACACTCTCTGCACAGGAATTCACAGGGAGTATAATAATCTCTGCATAGGAATATACAGTGAGTATAACACTGTGCACAGGAATATACAGGGAGTATAATACTCTCTGCAGAGGAATACACAGGGAGTATAACAATCTCTGCGTAGGAATACACAGTGAGTATAGCACTCTCTGCACATGAATACACAGAGAGTATAATGATCTTTGCATAGGAATACACAGTGAGTATAATACTCTCTGCACAGGAATACGCAGGGAGTATAATAATATCTGCATAGAAATACACAGTGAGTATAGCACTCTCTGCACAGGAATACACAGGGAGTATAATAATCTCTGCATAGGAATACACAGTGAGTATAGCACTCTCTGCACAGGAATACACAGAGAGTATAATAACCTCTACATAGGAATACACAGTGAGTATAACACTCTCTGCATAGGAATACACAGTGCATATAATACTCTATGTGTAAGCATACACAGTGGGTATTGTGACAATTAAGAAATAGGTACATGTCAGCAATAATTTAGAATAAGAAGAAGAGCTTCAAAGGAGAAAATTGGTGCCTGTGTCAAGAATAACATAGGGTTAGCAGAAGAGCTTCAGGCATACAATAATTTTAGAGCAAAAACTGTGCTTTCCAGTATTTGGTGTATCTAAAGTAGAACAAATTTATCAGCAAGCACAACCGCATTCATACTGTATACTGAATGCAGACACACACACACACACACACACACACACACACACACACACACACACACACACACACACACACACACTAGATAGACAGACAGATAGACAGGCAAATATGCAGGCAGACAGGCAGATTGATAAATAGATAGACAGTTATGTTGATAGATAGATAGATAGATAGATAGATAGATAGATAGATAGACAGATAGGAGCACTGCATGACTAGCAATATTGTTCTTTTTGTCAGTACAATTGGTGTTCTACCACACAAATGCAAGCTGAATGCCTGTTTACAAAGTATACACACTGACAGTGGGGTGGGGTATAGCAATAACATTAAAGTAAAAGAAATTGTTTTAATAGTTTGTTTAGATGTATACAAAGCAGGCTATAATTCTCATTGGTCAGCTAATGTAATAGAAAAAAGCTTTATACAAGTATCAAAACAGCAAGTGAATGAGTTATAACAGGAAGAGGTACTGTGTATGATGGAAAAGCAGGAGTGGTACAGATGTGGGTGGTGGGAGTAACACTTAACAATTGGAGGAAATATGATAATAGTGATCATAGAGAGCTGTAACAGTGAGTAAACAGAAAGGAAGTAAACACAGGACGGGGACCAGTGTAATGAATCAGTTTATGCAAAAGAGGGCAATACAGAGAAATTGTATAAGCTGAAAAGTAAGGTTGACACCTGTTAAATTGCCAAACATATGACATTTTTTAAGGAAGCATGACATTTTGCAGTAAAAGCCATTCCTAAATCAATGCAAAGCACTGGGCTTCACTTTTTTGCCAAAATAAGTGATCATTTCTTATAGAAATTGATTTTTCTATGATCTTTCACAAAAGGAAAAGAAATTTAGGAAAATATATGTTTTGTAAATTCTGAAGACATTTTTCATTCATTTTATTATTTTTTGTTTGTTTTGTTTTTTTTTTAGAATTTTGTAGAATTTCAGCAAAAGAGAGAGATATAAATTGGAAGAAAAGAAAAGGTAACATTGCGACTATTTAGTTATGTCAGGCAACACTATATTTAACAATGTTGTTATTAGTTAGGTAAGACTTAATTGCTCTTCTATATCCATGTTTGCAATAAATCAGTTTGCTTTTTATTGATAAAAGGACTGACTTGTACCAAGGTCAAACAAGTGAAAAAAAGAGGCCTAATGGGAATATGTCCGGTCAGAATTGTTAAGAATGCTTGGCAATTACTGAAGTGTAATAGTTTGTGAGGCATTATTAATTTGGTGAGCTACAAACCGTTAAGAAATTCTAGACAGGCAATTTTATATGAAGCTTTGCAATAGTGGGAAATGGAAGGTATACCAGAGCAAAATAATGCAGCTTTGTTACAGGCTAGTTCAAGTGTACATATGATTGTTGTGAGAAGGTTAGTTGGTACATCTGAAGAAATGAGAAGGTTGTGAATGAGGAAAGCAAAGCATTTAACTGTTCTGGTACATGTAAAGTGTATCCGCTATGTAAAATGTCAAGATTGACAATGTTTTGCAATAATAATCTTAGTATGGAATCAAAGAAAATGTAATATAATTATGTATAATGTGGTAATACTATATTATACTCATTCCGGAGTCATGTTACCCATACTCTTCTAACATGGATTATGCTCTGTTTGTCTCTTGTGAGTAAGAAACAGACCGACAAATAAATAATTAAATAAATAAACTTGATTTGTTTCCCTTGGTGATCCCAAGAAGCTTAAAGAATTTCATACCTTAAAGAAAAGTTTTTTCTGTGAAGGTGATAAGTACATCTGGAGTATATGGAAGAGATTGCTACATACAGAAAAAGCATACATTTTGTTTTGAAGACATTAAGATAAAGACCCGTGTTAGAACACCAGACATAAACAGTTAATATACTGACTGATCAGCTGACACAGAACTGTCACATCAGTGCAGTGATCACAAACCAGAATATCGGGTTAACCTGCTACAAATAAGTTTTTTCATATGTTATTCATAAAAAGAAAAAGGGAGACGTCTAAGCCTTTAAGGTCTGACATACAACCCAGAGACTGACAGGAGAATAAGTATTATTTTTCAGTCTGACATTTGCCTTCAGAATAGTTTATGAACTATGGAAAGATGTTAACTAATACTTCAGTGGCTGACAGCCTTCTTAGATGACACTGGTGGTCAAAGTGTTAAATACTTCTGGCAGGCCAAGAGGCAAAATAAAGATAACATGGCCATGATTAAGTATATCATGCATAAGTTTTGTAGGGGCAGATGTCTAATTTCTAGCCCAGGACAAAATTTATGTTGGGAATCAGTAGGTGTTAAACTTGAGAGTGCAAACATTTCCCCTAAATTTCACAAAATTAGAAAGAAGGACATTTATTGTGTTTTATTGAAAGATTACCTGCATGTGAATGAATTATTATTGGTGCCTTTGGATGCATGTTATCCCATATATGTTTGTTTTTCAAAAAAAAAAAAAAGGTTGGAAAGAATGATAGAATGACCACCTTTAGAAATGAACTAGTCGGAAATCAGCAGACAGCGATACTGGCTTCAATGTCAGCAAAACTATTTTGATAATGTTAACTTGAAGGGGTTGAAGAGTGAATGAGAAAGTTGTTAGAAGGCAGATCTGTCTGTAAAGCAGTATTTACAAATAAAGAGATGTCATCATGTATAAACTAGGATTGAGAGTCCTACTTTAATTTCTAACCACCTTTCTGTTGTGTGATACTGCAAAGGACCTTTCCACTGCTATAATCCTTTGGAGAACATGGCACTTCAGCAGGGACACTACTATTTTTTTTCCCTGTAAGCCATGAGTTTTAGACTGGTGAGGTTTTTCACAGAGGATGTTTTGAGTTGGTTTCCCAGCCACTGGAATAGGATTTACCCCCAGATTTTGGTTTGGAAGGCACTGTTTGTTTGGTTTTCCAGATCATCTAAATAGGTTAAAAGAGGCTTTCATTTTGTTTTGGTCATGCTGAAGATACATTTTGTCTCTGCAAGACATTTGTTCCTTATTTTCTTGTGTGAATCAGGTAACTACTTAGATTTGTCTTGGTGTTGCCTTATGGAGGCTAAGTTAATGAGAAATGACAGATAAGTAAAGCAGAAATATTTAGCATCAAAGATATGGGGTACAATGATCAGAGCAGTCCAATCCTGACATCTCAGTGTAAGCCTGAAGGCTCTGATAATGAATATTCTGAAGATTCTGGAAAAAAAGTTGTAATTAGTGATGTGCTATTCGGATCTTTTATTGAAGTCAGACATAAAATGTAAGCAGGTGGTCATTGATTTTTGTAAACTATAATGTTATAGAAGTACTATAGAATTACATTATTGTTAGTACAGAACTACAATATTGTTAATATGACTTCTGTGCCATGGGTTTTATCTTTTCTGGTAAGTAGAATAATTAGATTTGCCAATCTACAAATCTATGTTGTCTGATATTAAAATGGATCTGAGGATCATTTAATGTCATTCCTGAACTCTGCCATGATCACCATTTCATTTTAATGTTAGCTGTAAGTGTCTGCAGTAACTCTTCTGCACTATCACTGGATGTTGGGAAGAACAGAAAAAAAAAATAAACTTAGCTGTTTGCTCATTTGCAACAATATACACTTAGAGAAAGACAACCTTCTGTCTGATGAATTTCTGATATGAAACAGCAGAAAAAAACAGCATATAATATCTTCGTTAATGATGGATACACCACTTATCTCTCTGTACTTCCTGCTGTGTCTTAAATATTTTGAACCCAGTGATGGTATTTCATTATAGAGAGCATCAGGACATGGCTAATTTTTATAACAGGCAGAACAAGCCATGTATGAAGCAAATTCATTGTATAAAGTATGTGATAGTTTTATACTGTGGGATACATTCCATCAGTCATTACGTAGATCTGAGGGTATGATTATGTATTGTGGTGTATCAAAGTCATACCTCTCAACCTGCAAAACTTTAAGACAGGAACAAAGGCCCTTGAAAAGTAGAAAAATCCAGATGAAACTCTGGACATCTAATTTGCATAAATTTGAATACCAAGTAACACATAACTCTTCCCACTTCCACTAAAAATGTATTGCAAAATTCTGTCACATAAGGTAATTTATTTTTGCTTCAGAAAGAGGGAGATGCAACATGTGTGTCTTCTTTTTAAATTATTCTTGCCACTAGTATGTTTATCATGTCATGTGATTGTTTTAGTGTACAACTTCAAAAATCATATGTGATGAGGGGGATTCCAAATATTCTGTCAAGGGATAAATCAAGCCTGAAAATAGGGACCTAACTAAAAACTAGGGACATCCTGTGCAGGGGTAAATCAGACCTGAAAATAAGATTGCTAGGTGTGGTCAAGGTTATGGTGCATGTATCTATGTGGAATGAGGGGGGTAGGACAAGTACATAATTTTTGATTAATTTTTACCATTGATGCATATAGAAACATCTCAGAATTTATCAGTAGGTCAAGTTTAGTTAAACAAATACTGCACTTTCAGCAGGTGCACCTTGCTAATGAGTTAGTCTTTAAAGATGCAAAATAAGTTAGGGAAACACTCCATAAGAAAATTTATTAAAAAAATAAGGCATACACTTCCAGTCACATTCAAGCTATGTCGTCTTGGGTAAATTTACCTGTCAGAAATGTATAAAGCTGAAAAAAAATTAAAGGACATAGGTCCAGAGTTAGAGACAAATCTTTATCATCATTATTCAGAACCTAAAACATTGGCATAAAAGTACTTGTATTAACTTGTATTTTCTTAAGGACAATATCTGTCTTTCTAACTGTGTTGATGGATGGTGTTTAGTGACATTAAACATCACAGTTTCGCCACAAAATCTCAAAAGTTATGAAGAACTGAGCAACAGTTTGAGGCAAAATGAATGATACACTAGAAATCAGGGTCAACTAATATATATGGAGAGATATTCAAAGAGATTAAAGCAGTGTATAATGCAAAATAGCATGTGCAACAGCAATGCACTGGATGTGGATGATTCAAGGGCATAAATTGTAAAACGATCCAGGGTCTTAATATCACAATATGCAAGATATGCAAATGACTACATAATGATACAAAAATAAGAAACTCCATGAAAGTGAGTCATGTGGAATATGCAAATGAAGGAATCCAAAATAGGGCAATAATTAAGAGATGTAAAAAAGCATCGCACTGCACAGCCATGCTTAACTAAATATCATGATTGAAAGCCAGGATTTGTGATGTACTTTACAGGAGGTATATTAGGGACTCTAGTAGAAGTGCAAAAGCATTTGTTAGTAACATCCACAGAAATCAGACAGGTGGAGGACCACTTCTGAGTAGACAGAGGTACGGTAGTATATACAGTCAAACTGTGTTACCTACAAGAGCTATCAATGATAATGCAAAATGTGCCCATTCCTGACAAGACAAAAGGTGTGTGGCATTAACTATCTTAGTTATGGTACCTTCCATTGACCTTCAGGAGACATGTTGGGGATACTCCATTAATCAAACTCACAAATGCAAAATCATTTCATTGGCATATCAATAATGATATAATATGTGCAGCAGCATACCTGTTCCTCAAGGACAATAGACAAGAGAATTAATATCATGCAGTCCTTCCATGAGATAGCCCATTTCCATGAAGTTGTGAGCACTATAGTCATGACTGGAGGGACAGATATACAGGTGGGACTGTGTCTGCCCTTCTCTTTCTTTATGCGGTTGTATGTGTGCTACTGTCTATTATAATGAACATTATTAATATAGTGCTTCCCCTACTGACACGTGCATAGTTGCTGACAGGCCACCTAAGATAGTAGGGGGAAGAACTTTCTAGCCAAAAAGCAATGCCAAACATTTCTTGACCTATATTAGACATTTCATTATGGGTGATCCAACTGCACTGATGTATCTGTGTGAGTTATGGTGCTCTGTGTCATTTCCTTTGCATATATTATCATTCTGATAACTTCCAATCACAGTTTTCATAATGACTTCACACCTGCTCACAACTTTTACATCCTACACTAGTCTCTCCCAGAGCTGTTCCTGATACCGCTTATCTGCAACACCTGTGCCCTGGTTGTACACGCTACGTGTACAGTTCATTCTCCTTGATTGTGCAGTTTTGAAGACATTGCTTCACTGTGATAGTGGTGATGCTTATAACTTTAAACCTAAGAGCAAAACATGGCATCTAATGGGGCTATATGTTACTCTGTGGAATTCACAAGACTGAATCTAGTTAACAGTCATATATACTATGGAGGCTCAACCTTCTTATCATACTATATGCATATCTCTGTATATGGTCCTGGAGCCCCCACACACAATAAGCCATGTACTCCCTATAGTTGCTGACTGATGCAGTTGGCTACGCCCGTTCTGGAGAAGAATGAGTGTTTTGCTAGTGCCGTTGTCTTGAAGTATGTACATTGCTGCACAAATATGAGCTGAGCCTGAAATCAGTCAGCACTGATCACTGTACTACACCATTAAACAAATATAAATAAATCTCATGCTTGTGGCTTGAACTTCTCAGAGGCTCTCTGTTCATTTCTATGTCGAGACTTGCTCCAAGAGCTAATACAAGTCTCACCATAGTTTGCTATTAAAAAAGGATTCTTGATCATTGCAACTAATGCTAAAAAATCCAGGTCATTAACTAATCTTGGAAAATACTTTAGTGCTTGTTTAACTGACATTTATGTAAAATGCTCAAGGAGTATGGAAGAATGCCAGACTGTTAGCTGAGGCCTAAAAGGCAGCATTTTATAAAACTTAATTTTCATGTTTTTAGGGGACACAGAGCCAAACCTCACTGATGGCATCTATTATAAAATCACCTTAACAGAACTACATCACCCTTTTGCACATCACTTTGCTTCTTGCACTTAATAGCATTAATATAAATGCATTAATAAAATGATGTGCTCATTTAGCAACAGTTCTTTAACATGCTAAAATATAATCACCAACTTTTTATGTTTACTTGTTTAGACATTCCATTGATAAACGTGCTTTTAGAGCAAAAGTATGTCATCTGTCAAACCTGCAAAGAAAATAGCTTTGTTAATCATTTTGTTTTCTACTTATTAATACAGTTTTACACATCTTTTTCGTGAATTACACATGAAAGAAAACATCATTAGCAATATTATTCGATGCGACAGATGAACAATCACAATCACTGAGATATGCAAGTCTGTTTGCAGCCATATGGAAGCTTCTGGGCTCGGTTGTTTAAATGTTAGGTAATCATTCTGTCAACATGCCATTTTTTTCTTAGAATAGAATGTAACTTTTTTTGGCAAAAAGTCAATTCCAGCTTCAAGGCTGCAACTATTTTCTTCACCACATCAATGTCATGCCACAGTTCGAAGTAAAATACATCTGATAATCATGCACTTCCTGTTTGCTAAAGTTATATCTACATCTCTTTTATCTATTAGGGAAATTAAACTGAATAATGCAGCATGTTTCATTTACTTCTGATTTCCCAGTAGTCTGTCCAATGTAAAATGAGTGTCACTTGGTCCTTTTCCTGGTATTTCTATATCCTCTCACCTCATTATTTTATTTTCTTGTTTTTTCTTTTTATTTGGGGTGGGGTGTTTCTCAATCTGTCTGGCCATATGTTGTGCTGTTGGTGCTGGATAAACAAATTATCTCATTCTTAACAGTATGACTAAATATCAAGCTGGGTGGTGAGACTTCAAAAGTAAATATCAAGCAAGATAGCTGGAGGGATTCAGTAGTCCTCCATGTAGGACGAACAAAGTCCTACTCGGAGACTGCCGTCTAAGAGTTAAACATCAGCGCGTCATGCATATGCATGAGGGCGCACTGAATCAACTCCCAGGCTAACATAGAGTGTGTAGGAGTGCAGGGGGCATGTCAGACTGCCGAGCAGTCCAAATATCCATGCCCCTGCAAGTGCCTAACTCTGCAAATGTCAGCAGATATGAGCGAGTCCGCTCAAATGTGTATACCCCCAACACTACACTCCCCCACATTACAAAGCCCTGTACAAATGAAATAAAATGTCAAACAATTTTTTTTTTATTATTCACCATATAGCTGCCCGTATTTGTGCGTGTGTGTGCGGGTGTGCCCATTGCTTAATTACAGTTAGCAGTTTAGTCATCGAAGATGATAATAAACCACTTATATGCAAATTAAGCCAAATAGCAATAGTGTAGTGGTAGAGCCTTCACACAAAGAGGAGGCATTCCCGGTTCAAGCCCACCACTCCCCTTTCCATTTTCTGTAGGAAATCCTTGCATAAAAATAATTCCTGACATTTACCTTTTAAATTATATTAAAATGCATCGAAATGGCCTATGTAGTAGTGAATGATATTTTAAATATATAAGAAAGTGAAACGGTCATGCATAATAATGAATGCATAAGTAACCTATCTTAAGTAATGTGAAGCACTGATAAGCAAGGTTTACCAGTATTAAGCACATTTAAGAATAATTGCCCATAGCTAAGCACTGCTTTAACTAGCACAATAGCTTTGCGCAGAGCTGCGCATCGCGCCAACCAGTGAAAACCAAACATGTCTGCGTGGAAGTGCGCACGCGGTAACTAGCGCAAAGTCAGGCAATGTCGGGCAATGTAGAGCAACGTCGAGCAATGTTGGGAAAAGTTGAGCAAAGTCGGCTAAACCCAGCCACACCCCCTACCAGTCAGGCCAGTAGTAAAATAAAAAAGCAATGACAGGTCTCGAACCCGGGATAGTTTGCACCATAATCACAGTACTAATCCACTAAGCCATGACAGCATTTGATGTACATGGACTGTCAACACACATATACATATGAATCAAAGTTTACCCAGTGCTAAGCAGATGTGCACTCAGTTGAGAACTTTCAAATCTGGCCAATCACAAATAAGTGTGGGAAATGAGGCATATTTAAGCTCCATAGGCTGGAATACTTGCCATAACTGGTTGCAGCTCCCATCTGCAGGCAGCAATGGCTGGTTTTGGAGAGGGCTCTCACTTCTGAGTGCAACGGTGGGGCATTGAGGAGTCAAAACTGATGGTTTGGCTCCTCGTCCATCGTCGTGATACTAGACTCCTGAAGGGCCAGTTCCAGGGCACGGAATACAAAGCGGAGGCCTGGAATCGTCTCACACATGAACTCACCAGTGCCACAGACGTCCCTCGGACTGGTGAGCAGGTTAGACATCACCATGCAGACCTGATGAGATGCAAGCAGGACCTACTGAACCAATGGATATGGGAGGCCCATGGGATGCAAAATGCCCCACTACTGAGTAGGTAGCCATGGACTGAAGTATGTAAAAATTGCTAGTGTAGTCGATAGTATGGATAGGTATATGTCTCAATATCACTTCATTTACTTCACAGCTGCAGGTGTCCGTGCTGTGAATCAGCAAGCCTATGCAGATAGGCTGCTAAGGCTGTGCCACCAGGCAGGTTAGTAATTATTCTGCATGTACTGTTATGTAAAATAAGTGAGAGAGCCTGGCTAAAAGTGTCTCAACCAAAAAATAAAGGTATAATAATACTTGAATAACCTCTCTGCATGAACTGTTATGTAAAATAAGTGAGAGACCCTGAAAAAGAGTGTTGTAACCCATTAATAAAGGTATAATAAGTCCTGAATTATTTCTCTGCATGTATTGTTATATAGAATAAGTGAGAGAGCCAGAAAAAGAGTGTTGTAAACCATAAATGAAGATATAATACATTTTGAATAAGATGTCTACATGCACTGTAATAACAAATAAATGAGAGAGCCACTAGAAAAAGTGTGTAATGTAATTAATAAAGGTATAACTCCTGTAGTGTGTCCGTGTCACTTTCTTTGAAATGTAGATGTACTCTTGCAGTATAGAACTAGTAGTGTTGTATTAAGCGCTGTCGACCCACAGTGTGTAATGTAATTAATAAAGGTATAACTCCTGTAGTGTGCCCGTGTCACTTCCTTTGAAACGTTGATGTACTCTTGCAGTATAGAAATAGTAGTGTTGTATTAAGCACTGTCAACCCACACTTGGGTAGGCCCATAGAAAGAGTACGAAGGGAGTGCCAGTATCTCTTAAGCATATATACAGTCCCCAACTGTGGTATCAAGCCTGGCATGTATAGGTAAACCTGGCACATGAGTAGCTTGTAGTTGTGTGCACCGGAAATGTCAGTGTGCTGCTAGAAACGTAGGGGGCTGTTAAAATTTAAGTGGTAATGTCACCTGAACACATCCAGATATGTAGACATATGAATATAAATAAAATATATAAATACGTAGCAGTAACATCTGCATCCTGGACAGCTTGTAAAACAGATCCAGGTCAGGTACATAAGGAACTAGCAAAACACATCCCACAAAGTAATGCACATTGCCTAGTGTAATAATACATGTAGGGGATATATACCTGCAGTCAATAGGAATGTAGTGTAAACTATAAGTTCATATAAGTTGTTAATGGACGTATCTTTTTACACCCTACTGTATGTGCATAAACAATGCAATTCCACACCTCAGTGGGTATGTGTAATCTCAAAACATTTGTTGGAACATATGTCCTATTGGTTTATAAATATCTGCATAACTTTGATGCATGTGCCCTGTTCAAACACCACAATCTTGGTGGCATGTTGCCACCATTCATTCCTGCATGCTGTTGGAATGTCCACTGTCATTCAATATATGCATGTGTTATGCTTGCTGATCAACTGTTGGAACTCTGGTGTGTTAGGTTAATGGGAATATTACTGCATGCTGTTACAACTAATTTGGAATGCTGCTGGCTATATTGTCATTAAATTCACCTAAACACAGAACGTATGGGAAGGCCAGTCCCAGCGGACCCACCTGTCCCACCTCAGCTGGCGATGGCACCTGGCACCAGCAGATCCGGTGACCAGCCCGGGACCTCCTCATCCATTGGCCCTGTGCCACCTTCAGGTGGAAGCGCTGCAGAGGATGGGGCTTGTCCTCCCCATGCAAGCGTGGCCAGAGGAGGGCCACCTGTCACCCTCCAAATGGTCCGGGCTGTGGTGCGTAGGGAGATCCAGTGTTCAGTCACTGATCCCCTACACCAGCTCGAGGCAAGAGTGGCGTAACTCACTGGTGAGCCTGCCCCTCCTATGCAGCCCCCAGCACAGCCACCCTCCGGGCAGTGAAGGTGCAGTGGTGACTGCCCATGGGTGGGGATCTCAGTTCCACTGTTACCATCTGTGGGCTCATGGGCTTGCGATTTCCAAACATCCTTCCCCATCAATTGTGTTCGTCCACCCCATGTGTCATATTCCGCCCCTGCATGCATCTTGTTTGTCTTGTCTGTTTACCTCCCCAACCTACCTCCGAAAACATACCTACTTCCCCTGCCCCACATTCCACTCTCACCTGAAAAAAAAAATGGGTAATCTGCTCCCACAAAAAAATTACACCCCATACATTGCTGTCCATTTTGCACAAATGTCCGCTGGACACAGAAACTGAAATTCAATTGGCAGTACAACATACTTTGTTGTCCTCACCCATCTCTCAGGGGTGGAAGGTTTCAAAATGCTCTCCAAATTACTAGTATATGCACAGCTGTTGCTGTTAAAGAAATGGGCAGCTATGGACCTTCTCTGCACCCATCCTGCACATCCTGAGCTGTTTTCCCTACTGTCTTTCCCTCTTTGTGCCCCTTTTCACCACTTTCCTATCTCCCCATTTTCTTTTCTTTCAAAGAAATGAGCACAGGGGTTAGCGGGAGTAAGCACTTTTAAGCAGCAGTAAGTGGGTTTGAGCGAGTGTGCGCATGTGTGCGCTTAGCTAAGTATTGCTAAGCGTCATGCAAACCCACGCAAACCCACTTACAATTGCTTAAAATTGCCTTAGTCACCTTGCATATGAGGGGCCTTGTTCTGCTCTGCAGCAAAATAAAACACCACTGTCAGTCTCGAACCCCTGACCTTGGACACACTAGACTGCATGAAGTACCACTAGGCCACAGTAGATATACAGCAGGATGTTGCTGAAATATATATATATCATGCATCAGAATGTGTGAATGTAAAGGAAAGATAGGAATGCCATAACACAAAACCTGTTCTGTGGAACTTTACCAGCAGTTGTTGTGGAATTGCATTACATGACAGTGATAACAGAACCAGACATTCTAGCAGTAAATAGTGTTACAGCAGCACTTCACAACTCCCACACAGTATCATAGCAAGACAATCCCCACACAAATGTACAAAATACCAGTGTGTTCAAGGTACAGCAAGGATGTAGGTAGGCATACTCATACTGGAATTGTCCAGTTTCATGAGCATCCTGTGATAATGTCAACAAAATAAAAAGCACAAACAGTTCATGTGCCAAATGAAAACATCGCAATAACTACATATGTATGGCAGCTAATTGTGGATGTTGTAAAGAAACTCCATACTCCCATGTATCTTGTGTTAGCATTTCTAGGGGTGAGTACAATTCTACACTGTCAACTGTGTACTGGATGAGGCAACATTCAGGTCTGAGTACAACATACAAATAACTGGCTACACCCTTAGCAACAGTTAGAAGAAGTATACCAACCTTCTGAGTTACACAATGGTGTCCACAGCAAACAAACATGGTCCCCACTCTGGAATTCTGAAAGGGCTACGCCTACCTGACCTAGCAATTTATAGCACTGGGTTGCTATGTCACTGAGTACTGCACACATCAGGCTGCATGCAATTGCCAAATGGTGGCCACCAATTGGTACAGAGACCATCACATGCATATGTGCAGATACCTATAAAAGCAGTCTGTGCTTGCTGTCCACACATGCAATCATTCCATTGCAGGTACGGGGGGGGGGAGAAAAAAAGAAAAGAAAAAGTGATGTAAAGTTAAGAAATATAACAAAAAGAATATATTGAAAAAAAACAGTATACTGACAAAAGAAATTATATTGAAAAAATATATTGAAAATAAACTATATTGAAAAATATCATTGAAATAAAATATATTGGAAAAAAATGTGAAAGAAAAAATATAGAAAAAAAACTGAAAAAAACATTGAAAAAAATATTGAAAACAATATATTCTGAAATATAAATATATTTAAAAAAATTATTGAACAGTAAAAGAGATATCGAAAGCAAAACGTATATTGGTAAAAAAAAGTATACCAGGATATACGGCAACATATACAAACACATACAAAGGAAAGGTATGTAACAGCTATGCGTTTACTGGAATGTAGTAGATGTTAATGAAGAGTACAATATGTAGTTTGAATCATCGATATGTGGCAGCAATACGTATCGATGCACAGATGCCCAGCATAACCACTGGCATGGGGAAATGAGTGTGTTACTGTGTGCAGTGGGATGTGACTGTGACATATGTAGTTCAGCATTAAATGTCAAACATCTGATCCATGTTATCTGTGTTCTGTACAGTAGTGTGTACACTATCTATTTGGGGTAGTAGCCCATACGGTTTTGCAAACATGGATGTGACAGAGTAACAAATGCATGATAGTCATATTAATGTGTAGCTTAACATTAGCAACAGCTGTACCAGGCTAGTATGCTAATTCAGCATTAGCAGCTATGTATACACCCTCTAATATTACTGTGTGCTCACATGTTCATAGGTTCATAGGTTCATACTAGGCTATCTGCCCTAGGGCATTTATAAGCCTAGCCAGAGTTGTGTGGCTTTCACCACCCCTTAGGTTGAAGAATACTATACCCATTAGTTTGCCGTGCCACTGTCCAGCAGTGATACAGAGATGATCCCCGGGGTAAACCTATGATCTCCCATCCACTGGTCAAGATTCCTCTTGAACAGAGCCAGCGAGGTGCTCTGTCTCACATGGACCGGGATTCTGTTCCACAGCAAAGGGAGTCTCTGGGTGATGAATCTGTCCCTCCAGCACGTCCTATTTATATCTGTGTTGAGGTTTAAGTCTCTTGCTCTTGTGGCTCTGGTGGATTTGGATTTTTTGAGGTGGAGCATGTCCATTAATTCCGGGTTGGACATGGCCTTGTATGTCAGGCACAGGTCACCTCTGAGCAGACGGTATGCGACTGAATAGAGCTGGAGTTTCTTCAGTTGGGCAGCATATGGCATATTTTTGAGCCCCTTTATCCTTTTGGTGAGGAACTTTTGGGGTCTTTACAATTGCTGCAAGTGTCGGGTAAGATACATTCCGAATGGGGCATTGTACTCAATCATTGTTCTGATAAGTGAAGAGTACAGGGGAACAATGACCTCCCTTGATCTGGATGTGAATCCCTTCATAATCAGGTGGGCAATGTAGAAGGTCCTCCTAACCACTTTGGCAATGTGAGTGTCAAAAGAAAGGTTACTGTCAACTTGGAACCCCAGGTCCCTGATAACCTCTTCTGTGCTTAATGGATTGCCACCTATGTGGTAACTTGGGGTTACCTTGTTTTTACCAAAGGGTATGACTATACATTTTTTGGTGTTTAGCTTATGGCCATGGCTCTGGCACCAGTTATCCGTTTCTATGAGACCTCTCTGAAGGATATCTGTGTCTGATGGATTTTCAACTATGGCGCCCAGTTTGCAGTCATCTGCAAACTTTGTCAGCCACAATCCTCCTATGTTTGCCTGCACTTCTGAAAAGTAGATGCCGAACAAGAGGGGGCCCAGGACTGAGCCCTGTGGGACACCGCTTGTGACCGGCTTGGAGTCTGACATGGTACCAGCAACTCTAACCCTGTGGGTTCTGTCCTTGAGCCAGTTTGCAACCCATCTTGTGACATATGGGTTTACATTTAAGCTGGTGAGCTTTTCTATGATACCAGTGGGGGTATTGTGTAAAGCTTTTGCAAGGTCAAGGTAGGCTGTGTGAACTGCCTTACCCTCATCAATGGCCTTGGTGACTGTTTCAAAAAAGTCGACCAAGTTCAAGAGGCATGATCTGCCCTTGACAAAGCCGAATTGGGTAGGATCCAATGTCTGTCCCCTATGTCTTTATTTATGAGTTCCATTATGATCCTCTCCATAGCTTTGCAGACCAGGCTTGTTAAGCTTATGGGGCGGTAATTACCAGGGTCCATAGAAGCACCGCCTTTGTGGAGTGGGACCACAGTTGCCGTACGCCACTCTTTGGGTACGTATCCTGTGGTAAGGCTAAGATTAAACAGCAGCCTTATGTGTGGGTTTAGTTCCTCATTGAGTTCGTGTAGCACACAGCTGGGGACACCATCCGGTCCCATTGATGCCGTGTTTTTAGCTTTAGAGAGAGCAGCTCTCACCTGGGCATTTGAGATGATTGGGAGGCTACACTCTGCTGGGATAGATATTTCTCCTTTTGGGGGGGGGGATTTTCACTGAACCTGTCTGCCAGTATGTTTGCAATGTCTGTGGGTTCAGTGATTTTTGTAGCATTTTGGACTAATTCTGAGCATATCTGGGAGTTTCCACCCAGATTTCTAACATAGCTAAAGAAGGCCTTATGATTGTCTTTTGAGTCCTTGGTGATTTTTCTCTCAAAGTTGGCCTTGGATGATTTTATGAGTGATCGTAGTTTTTTACTAGTATTGATCAGAGATGTCTTCCCTTTTAGGGATTTTGCTCTATCTTGTAGTAGCTTTCTCCTCTTGTTGTAATGTTTGTTTATGGCTGGGGTCCACCAGATCGGGCGCTTGCCTTTGGTGGAAAGGGTCTTGATTTTATTTGGGATTGCTTGATCCATGCAATCCTGGAGGTGCTCAGAAAGCATTTGTAAGGGATTCAGCAGTGTGGGTTGTGGTTTCCAATGGCTCAGGGGCCTTGAAGGATACCACACCAGTCTTAAGAAGTGTGAAGTTGGCTTTTGAGAAGTTCTTCACTGTGGTCTTTTGTTGGGGGTGAGGGTGGGATGTGGATCTCCAGTGAGATTAGTTTATGGTCTGATCTCACCAATGAGGGATATACTTCCGGTGTGGAGCATTTTGTCCCCATGTTTGTGATGATCAGGTCTAATATATTTTCACCTCTTGTGGGAATGGTGACAAGTTGTTCCATAGCATTTGAGTTTATGAACTCCAGGAACCTTTGGGCTAGGGTATTGGGGCTTGAGTAATGTTCCCAGTCTATGTTTGGGTAGTTGAAGTCACCCAATATGATGGTGTTTGGAGAGACATTTATACTCTCCAGTGTCTTCAGGAAGGCTGTGTGGGGTTCCTGAGTTTGAGAGGATGGCCTGTAACATGCTACAAACTGTAGAGCAGTTTTGCCTATGGTTAATTGCACCTGAATGGTCTCTGATGCTTTGTGAGTTGCCACCAGCCTGGAGGTGTGGGTATCCTAGATGAATATGGATACACCCCCTCCTTTTGTGGTACGGTCCGGGTTTTGGGGCCGGAACGCATGATATGAGGTAAAACCTGATAGTGCCGGGGTGCTCTCAGGAGCCTTGAACCAGGTTTCAGTCACAGCGCAGACATCGATGTTCTCCATACTGAGGAGGGCTTCGAGGGCATGCATCTTGAGATTTAGACTTCTGGCATTGAGCAGCATTACCCTTAGTTTTTTTCCATTATTGTTTTCTAGGGCGGTGGGTTTAGAATTTGAGCCTTGTCTAAAAAAGGCACTATGGGGGTGGCAAGAGCCTTTGCCAATATCCGGAAACCCAGGGGTGACAGGTGCAAGCCATCCCTTGTGAAGCAGCGTGGCTTGTCAAGCATGTCATTCCAGGCAGCCAGACATTGGATCCCCATAGAATGACACCAGAAATAAAGCCATTTATTAAAACTGATCATTTTGTCTCTGTATTGTGGCATCATTCTTGGTGAAGGTAGGATACTGCTCAGGGTCAGGGTCATACCAGCCTGGGCTACATAATCTGAGAGCTCCTTTATGCCTCTTTTCATGTAGTCCAGGGAGGTACGTCTCAGGTCATTCACACTTGCATGGACAATGACTGAGTCATACTTGTACTTGCTGTGGAGTGACCTGAGTGCTTGTGTTATGTGGCGGATTCTAGCACCTATTCATGTTGCAGCAAGGCCCAACAGGTCAGCCGTGAGGTACATGTACTTACAACAGTGTGTCCTTGTGTGTGTGTATGGAACACACATATGGAGTGATCTGTCCGTGTTAGATATATTAGCATCTGTACATGTACATTGAGCAAGGGACATACCGCAATATATATATATATATATATATATATATATATATATATATATATATATATATATATATATGTTGTTGAAGGATGTTATGTGCATATTTCTATGTAGGTTGTAATGTGTGGCAGACCAGACAGCATACAGTGCTGGTATATGACATGTGGTGGTTAAACGCTGTGGGTATGGTTCATCAGGTTTGCAGTGTTGCAGCCAGTGAGGCTTGCTAAAGCTAAATGGGCTGAGAACACCTTCAACGCATTCTGCACAACACTGTGCAATGTTATGACATAACTGTATATGTCACAACCTTCCCATACTTGATATACCCACCATGACATGTGGACTGTATATGTGCCTATATGAATATCTATATGTACAGCAATGGATGTTTATATGTATGTGTGTGTGTGTGTGTGTATATATATATATATATATATATATATATATATATATATATATATGTATACATAGAGAGAGAGAGACAGACAGGGTCATAATTACTGCAACAGATGCCTGGTGACAAAGCCATGGACTCAAGCTCAATGTTGACACTGTATTGGCATCCCTCATTAAAAGACTCAGTACCCATGAACTACCACATAGGTGGCAGTCTACTCAACACCGAAGGTGTGATAAGAGACCATGGGTCACAGGTGAACAGTAGTCTCCCCTTCGATAGTCACAGTGTCAGTCTAGTCATGTAATCCATCTACGTGGCACACATCATCACAAAAAGTGTGTCATCCAGGGAAAAATAGGTCAGTGTTCTCCTTTACAGCACACACATAAAACCCGGTATAGAGTACAATGCCCCATGTGGTATGTACCTCACAAGACATCTACAGCAAGTGGAAAGGACACAGACATACCTTGCAAAGAGTGATACCGACGTCAAACAGATGCCCTATGCAGACCGTCAAACAAACCCACAACTAGACTGTGTCACATACCACCTACCCAGAGGTGACCCCTGACTGACATACTAAGCTATGTCAAACCCAGATCTGTTGAACATGCTCCTCATAAGCAGCTCACAATCTGTACGAGCTACATGCTCTAGGGACCCAAACCCTTTGACCACAATAAACAGCACATACTGGAGGGATAGATTCCAATCTCAGAGACATCCCATACTCTGGAACTAATCAACTATCCATAGCAAACAAAACTTCTAATTAGCAGTCATCATAAATAATCCTGGAGATTGTATGGGAGATAGTGAATACACCCAGGAAATCACCTCAGTGTCTCTGCTTGACTGGACCACGTGTAATTTAAATACCTGTGTGTCAGAGGCCAGGGTAGCGTATGGCTAGAGGTCTATAGGCCCTAGGGCCAATAGCCTCTTACCTACCTATGAAGAGATACACACCCACATGTACTTGTTGCAATAATCGATATGTGAGATTGACTGAGTGTGATGGTAAATGTGTTGGTGAATGTGTCAGAGTTCGGTATATGTGTGATAGCTTAATGGGAAACTGTCTCAGTCATGGTATTATATGTCCTAGCTGTGATCCCAGCAAAAGATGTGTATGCAATTTTTAGGCAGAAAAAGCAGTATGCCATACGGTCTGACATAGTCCCTAGTTGTCGAATGGGGTGTCCCATTGTAGGCTAAAGC
Source organism: Protopterus annectens (assembly GCF_019279795.1). Lineage (NCBI taxonomy): Eukaryota > Metazoa > Chordata > Ceratodontiformes > Protopteridae > Protopterus > Protopterus annectens. Next base: position 797,037,479 of record NC_056734.1, read on the forward strand.
AGTACATGTATGCTTATTGGGTGTTAATGCTGGTGAATCCAACTCCTGTATGAACTTTAGTACTACCTGAAACTGTATGCCTAAACAGCACAGTATGGTGTACATGCACATTTATTGGAACAACTGTTATGTGTGTTCCCTGTAGTCCTCACAGATTACATACCTCAGGCATAAGGTCTGGTAACTACTGACACACAGTACTGTAAGGCACACAGGTAAAGGTCACCTGGGTTGCAATACCTTTGTGTCTGTTATGTATGTCTGCTGTGTGTGTGGGTATGCCTGCACCATGGCCTCAGTCATATGTGTGTTACAGGATGTAACTGTGTATCTAGCAACATGTATAGTCTAGTACAGCAGTATGCCACCTATATTAACAAATGTATACATATGTTAGGCAGGGGTCCACCATCAATGACTAGTGTGGTATACTGGTAATACTGTCAGTGGACTTTACATTCCTTGCAATGGATTACATATTTCATAATGCATTAGTGTGATATATACCTCCTGTGGTAAGTTGGTGCATTGTGACACATACAGTGAGCCATGTACTGTTGTATAGTCTTACATACTGTTATAACTTTGTTGCTGTGCAAAACATGGTTTTATATATAGAGTGTGCCAGGCACTGTCAGGTATCTGTGTGTTGAGAACTGATATGTGGTATTGAAAGTGCGTATCTTCTGACAGCCAATAGGTTGCTATATATGGCAGTTAATTTATATCTGTACTTTAGAATGTTATGTGTGCCACATGACTTGCTCACACATATTGTTTAATTGTCTTCTAGGGTAATGTCCCACCATTGTAACCCGGCATATAGCATGGCCGAGGAGGAAGCCATCACAGTGAGTCTGGTGCAGCACTATGCACTGCTGTTCTCCAGAACCAGACAGGACCAGCATGAGTGGGCTGCACTGTGACAAGAACTTGTCCGTAGGGTAAATGACATAGGCATGCATAACCGGACATATGAGCAGGTATTCCATCACTGCAGTGATTTAATTAGACATGTCCGGCAGCGTGCGTCTGATATCCGCAGACAACAGCTTGCCACAGGTGGTGGAGTAGCCATCCATCCCCCCCCTCACCAGAGTGGAGGAGCTGCTCCTGAGCCAGGTGGCTCCTGGCCAACAACAACCACAACAATTAACATGTATCATCATGGAGGCCGGAGCCACCCAGCAAGTTGACATGGAGTGTACAGGTAACATGGCATAGCTGTAGAATACTGTTATCTCTATTGGTAGAGCATGCTTATGTGAGATGTGTACTGTGTAGTTAGACGATGTGGTGCCTAGTGTTATGCAATACTAATAATTAGGAATATAATCTATAGGCCTGTGGCTGTCCACCATTGTACTACTGTAAGATTGCAAACACACAGTAGCAATGCCACAGTTGTTGCCACTGACAAAGTGTCTGATATCCTTGTAGGTCCCTCTGGTGTGACAGCAAGGCAGCAGAGCCATGCTGATGAGTGTGCTATACCTTTAATATTGCTAATTAAATGTGCATGTCATAGGTGAGGTGTAGGCTATGTACACGTAACACATCTACACATAATGCATGCTGTGCATGTTTGCTGTGAGACTATGCACATCCTAGTAATGTGGGTAGCTGCCTAAAACACATACAATACATAGAGCATCCCACACAATTGTGGCAACACTGTAGTGGACATTGGATAGGCAAAGTCGATACACATGCACACAACATACACACCTTTGTCATACGCAGTACACGTTAACATGCTACACATGGCTTATTCAGACACACGCTATAAGATCACACTACAGTATCTCAAACCTCATCCACACAGCACACTTAATATACCTGAGGGGTAGATGCCTCACATGTGGCTGTGCAACACTCTTCAACACATAACACATTCATGTTAGGCAATGCCCCCTATTGGGCACCTCACAAACCCATGTAACAACTGGCCGTGAAATGGTGAATGTAGCCATGGTACTGCAGTTCATGTACAGCATGCTATGTGCCGGTCTGGCACACATTAGTAGCCTTGAGTGGCCACATGATGCTGCATGATGATGGCTCATGGTACTACACCCCATCCAGTTACAGTGGCCACAGTAATACACCTATCATGAATTGCTATGCACCTCAGTGTTGTGTGTGTGCAGACATATGCACCTATATGCAATATGCATAGCAATCCCCATTTGTAGAAAGTGACACACATCTGTCTTGTAATGCTATGGGATGTATAGGTCACATGACACACATTGTGTATGTGTGATGTTTCATGTTGCAGTTGTGTGGTAGCATGCAATGTCATGGGTGGCACTGGCATGTCTACAATATGTCCTACACTCACCATAATCACTGTACAATGGCTATGTTGCGCAATGGTATTCCATCAGGTATACATGCATCACTCATCCTGTGTGTATACATAGCATGCATGTGCTACACCTGAGTCCACAATCATCTGCTAAAGACACAGATGCTCTAATCAGAAATGGATATCTATGTGACAAACTGATACACATCCAGCCTTGGTATGTATACCTGTGACTGATGGTGAACAGGACATTGCAGGGCTTTTAATACCTGCACAGCAATGTTGTGTCCATGTATACATTGCGTTCCAGGGTGAGGCCATTCACTGAACAAAACACACATGAATCAAGGCCATGTATACTGTTATTAGCAATGGCTGCTTACACTCACACTCCATGCTGCTGAGCAACACACATCCTGCATGCTGTCACATTTGATATAAATGTTAGGCTTGTGATACTGTACCCCAACATCACACGCTATTGAGTATGTTCAGGATTGCTGGTGGTGTGTGTGTGTGTGTGTGTGTGTGTGTGTGTGTGTGTCTGTACTAGTGAGGAGTGTATTTGTTTGCATGTGTGTATGTGTGCATGTGTTCATGTGTGCCCGTGTGCATGTGTGCATGTGAGCATGTGTTCAAGTGTTCAAGTGTGCATGTGTGCATGTGTTCATGTGTTCATGTGTGCATGTGTGCATGTGTGCTGACATCATATACATGTCGTAAAGTGTGTTTCCTGTCTCCCTCTCACAGGTGCTGATACTGGGCTGGTTCAATGCAGCAGGGAAACTGATGTCACTGAGCATGACAGTGATAATGATAGGTGTGTTGAGGCACAGGCATGTTTGCCAGGGTCTATCATTGGGCCACCAATCGACACTACACAAGTGTCCACCCCATCCATGCACACAGTCATACTGCCAATACTTCCATCACCATTGCCCTTAGCAGAGGGACAGCGTACAGCCGGCATTGGCCAGGACAGTGTGGTATCCATGGCACATGCATCCCGACACAGCAGCCATACCCAGATGTCTGTAAGGGTACCACATAGGCAGATGTCCAGGGGTTCTCGTTGGAGAACTGCTGCCCACCATGCCATTGGCAGATGTGCCACAGGTCTAACTATCTCACACATGTTCCAGGCTGTCATGGAGGCACAGGCACATATGGAACGGTACACCAGACAGGGACTGAGGGCACAGAGGGCACATAACACCGCCGTAATAGACAGAATCCATGACCTAGCTGGTGCCATCTGCAATTACATTGAGGTCATCGATAGACGTTGGGGAGAGACACTAGATGTCCTCTGCAATGTCATGTCCATGTGTCAGGACAGTGCGGGACGGGTAAGTCATTGACGTGGACATATGCCAGCAACATCAGCAGCTGGCAGTCGCCGCGGACGTCCCTCAAGCAACAGCCGCTCCCGTAGTGCCAGTACCAGCCCCAGCAATGTTGGGGGTGGCCTGTCCATAGAACATCCTAGAAGACCATGTGCATGTGGCTCTGGACAGTCCCAGCAGGGACCTGGGTCCAGTGTACATCCATGTACCTTTGGGGATAGTACCCAGTCTGGCTTGATACCTGATAGTGTCAGTAGCACCCCTGCCAGGCACAGGTACTGTATCCGTGACCAGAGACAGTGATCTGTAAAGCCTCGCAGGTACAGTCTGTGGCTGTCCCACAAGTAACCGTATGTGGCAGCCGTATGGTGGAACTGTGTGCATGCAGACACACATACACATAATCCAGACACCTAGGGCTAACACATACCCACACACATTACATCAACATTGGCCCATACCATTATTCTTGCCCCTCACACACACACACACACACACACACACACACACACACACACACACACACACACACTCACACATACATGTTGATTGGATGGCTCACTGTAGGCGTCTGGCAGACCAACAACACACCCTGTGCATATGATGAAACCTGTGCCACCTCCTGTCATCTGTAACATCGATGCAGGAACAGGCTACCATGGTGCTGATGCACAGGGTGTCTTTATAGCAGTATAGCAATGTTAGCATGTTGTCAGCAGTAAAGTGTAATGATATGCTTGAAGGTGTAGCTGAGCAGGCATGATGCATTAAAGCTATGATTGTCATTGTAGTGTTGTTTACACCAGTGTTAGTCCCAATTGTATACTGTCCACCCATGTGCCACTTGGCTGATGATGTGTGCACTATTGGCAGCATGTGTTAGAGAGTGGACAGTATGTGTGGGATATGTGTAGCACATATTTGCAGGTGTACAGTTGTGGAAATGGTGGAGGTGCACTGTCTGCATGTACGTGCATAGTGGACACATGGGCAGGGTGACATGTTCTGTATTACACAGTAACACTCCATAGTTTCTATTTGTGGCCAGTATGTATTGTACTACACACATTTTGGAACCTGACTACACATGTGTGTATGACTTGGTTTGACACTGTGCTGTGGGTGATACTGTTACTATCTGTCATTGTTTCACATTCTGGTAGTATACATGACTGCAACATCCTGACCATAACCAATCATTAGCTGATGCCCTGACAACTGACACACAGATGTAGGACACACAGCAACATTTGGATCCTTCAGGTACTATACTATGCCAGTAACCAGTGGTATTCAGCTGCACCCATTACTGAGACCACTCCTCTTTGGCATATGGCTCTCTTAGCTGCAAGCAATCACAGTAGGGATATGTCTGTCCACGTGTGCTAATGCATACTGTGGCCTATACTGCATTCTCCAGGTGACACACACATCCTCCACAAGGGTATCATACAGACAGATACCTGTTGTCAAACCCATGCTGTAAAGCTATAGGCGAAACTAAGCGTAGTCATCCACCTTTACAGAACATAGTATCCCCACAGCACCACATAGGAAGTAGCCACCAACATCATGAACAGGTACCGATGTGTACATGCAACCTAGTGTTACATCATCTCTCCTTTGATAATCACATTCCCTAAGGTATTTTGGAATCCCTCGGTGGATCACATAAGCAATCAGGGGTCTGCATGCATGTCCACAAAGGTTGTTGTACACCTATAATGCATAGTCATCATTGACAAACTCTGCTGCGTTTGAACAGGTCTGACATATATCTTGGCCATAAACCCTCACACACACAATTCAATAGAAACCATAATGAGTGTGTGTGACACGGATGACCTAGGCCAGGCATCACTGCAGTGGCTGGCCTTGTCACAAGCATACAGATGTGACCTAAGGTCTGTGAAGCAGCAGCACAGTTTGGCAAAGATGCCAACTGTGTACTTGAATAAAGCAGGGTTCCCACACATGCAATACTTGAGGTGACATGTACATATATGTATTTACCTCATAGCTACCTCACATGTGCAATGCCTACTGATATGTCATACGGTAGTAAAAGCAAAACCCCCACCACATTGACCAACACTGTCACACACATGGAGCACACACACTCACCAAGTGCAGGATTCAAACCCCTACCTTACTAGGTCTTGATACTAGTGGAGTACGCATTAGCACGATGCGCTACACACAGTACGGGGGGGGTTCTTTTTTCCACAGGTATATTTGTAGGATGGTGACATCATCAGAATTGAAAAAGATTGGTTTACCACTTTTAAGGTGTTTTATGACCCTCCTAAAAGGTTGCTCTTTCCCAAGGAGACCACACACAAACACACACACACACACTTGTCAAGTGCAGGATTCAAACCCCTACCTAACTACTTCATGATACTAGTGGAGTACACATTAACACGATGCGCTATACACATTACTGGGAGTTCCTTTTTCCACAGGTATATTTGTAGGATGGTGACATAATCAGACTTGACAGAGATTAGTTTACCACTTTTAAGGTGTTTTATTACTCTCCAAAATGTTTGCGCCTTCCCAAGGAAACCACACACACACTTGTTAAGTGCAGGATTCAAACCACTACCTAACTACTTTATGATACTACAGAGGTACATTTACATGCCGTGCTATACACATTATTGTGAGCTATCTTTTCCACAAGTTTATTTGTAGGATGGTGACATCATCAGACCATACAAAGTGGGTTACATTAGGTGACATTAGGTGGGCTACATTGAAGGAATGTCTGCACACTTAGGCCATGTCATCATAAAAGGGGTATGTACTATTTACCTTTGTCCCCAGGGCCATAATGACTTTCTCCATACATACTGGATTACCACCTATGTGGTAATGTGTGTGCACTTTGTTGTACCCAAAGGGGATGACTATGCATTCTTTGGCATTCAGCTTGAGGGCATTGTTTGACACCAGATATCTGTCTCTGTAAGACACTTCTGGAGGATGTCTGTGTCAGCAGTGCAGTCGGTTATGGACCACAGTTACCATTCATCTGCAGACCTGTTCAGCCATACACCTCCCATGCTTGCCTGTACCTCTGAGCAGTATCTACTGAACAGGTGGGGTCCCAGGACCAAGACCTATGGGATGTCATTTGTGACTAGCTTAGAGTTGGGCATGGCACCAGCAACCCTGAACATGTGTGTTTGATCTGTGAGCCACCTGACCACCCATCCTGTGACATAACTGTTAATGTTCCAGCTGGTATGCTTGTCCATGATGACAGAGTGGGGAATGGTGTGGAAAATCCTTTGTGAGGTCCAGGTGGGCTGTGTGGACTACTTTCACCTCCATCTATGTCCTTGGTAACTGTTTGAAATATGTCAGCTAGGTTTGGGAGCCAGGATCTGACTTTAACAAGGTGAAGTTGGGGAGAGTACAGTGTCTGGAGGTCTCCAATGCCTCTGTTTATGGGTTCCATGACAATTTGCTCAATAACTCTGTAGACCAGGCTGAGTAGATATATTGGGCAATGGTGTCCATGTCCTGTTGTGGCACCCCCTTTCTGGAGCTGGATGACTGTTTGTGTATGCCATTGTTTGGGTACATAGCCTGTGGTACACTTGTGTCTGGACAGTGATTGTGAGTGAGGGTCCAGTTCCTCATGGTCCTAGTGTATGATGCAGCCTGGGACACCATCCAAACACATTGATGCTGTGTTCTCAGCTTTGGTGAGGGCTGTCTTTACCTGCATGTCCATGATGTCTAGAGCTCTGCATCCTTCTGTGCTGGACACAGGCCCTTTTGGGGGTGATGGGGGGTGGTGTTTACACTGAACGTGTCCCCCTGGATGTGGGCAATGAAAGTTAGTTTGGTGTATTTCTTTCCTTTTTTCAGTAGCTGACAGCATATTTGGAAGTTGACACCTACATGTCTGGCATAGCTACCAAAGGCTTTTGTGGTTGTTATTCTTACATTCCTTGGCTATTTGTCTTTAGAAACTGTCCTTGGGTTATTTTATGAGTGATCATTGTTTCATCCTGATAATGATCAGTGATGCGTTTCCTTTAGTGAAGTTGGCTCTATCATGTGTTCATTTCCTCCTTCTGTTGTCTAGCTTATTTATGGGCAACAACCACCTGATTGTTGTTCTATTTTTGGGGGTGTGCATCTTGGTTTTATTTGTGATGTCTCAATCCATGCATCCCTGTAGATGCTCATAAGATGCACTTGTAAATGATTTTGTGGATTGTATACCATTATCCTATAGCAAGAGGGCTTTGGAATGCTCCACTTTGGCCTTGGGAAGTGTGCAGTTTGCTTTTGCAAATGTTTTCACTGTGGTTTCATTGACTGGGTGGGGGGGGGAAGTGCATGTTCAGTGTGATTACTTCATGCTCTGATATTACCAGTGAGGGGTTTATCTCTGTAGTTGAACACTGGTACCCCATGTTGGTGATGATCATGTCCAGTATGTTGTCACCTCTAGTGGGAGTGGTGACCAGTTGTTCCAGGGTGTTAGGGTTTTTAAACTCTAGGAAACATTGGGCAAAGGACATTGTACATGAGTAATTCCACCACTCACTGTTTGGGTAGTTGTAATCTCCTCATATAATGGTGTTGGATAGGACCTTTATACTTTCCACTGTTCTCTGGAATACTGAGTGAGGTTCCTGAGACAAGGTACATGATCTGTAGCAGGCTACAATCTGATGGACAGCTTTGGAAAATGTTACTTGCACTTGCATGGTCTCCAAGGCCTCATGCTGTGCCACTAACCTGAAGGTGTAGGTATCCATAGGGTAAATGGGTACACCCCTTCCTTTTGTATTTCACATTTGCATGAGACACATTTTGTGATGAGGTGGGCCACATGGGAGGATTGCCTGACTACTGTGGGAATGTGATTATCACAGTTGTATCCACTGTCCGCCTGTGACCCAAGGTCCCTTGTCACACTTTCAGTGTGAAGTATACTACTACCTCTGCTGTAGTTCTTGGATACAGAGTTTTTAACATAGGGGATGACAATGCACCTTTTGGCATTGAGCTAGAGCCCATGGCTTTGACAACAGCCATCTGTTCCAGTGAGGCCCTTTTGTAGGATGTCCACATCTATTGTGTTTACCAGTATGGCTCCTGGTTTGCAGTTCTCTGGTAAATTCAGCTGCCACAGACCTGCCATGTTAATGTTTACTTCAGGGAAATAGATACTACACAACCTGGGAAGTTATCTTGTCCCATGGCTGCTGTGATACTGGCTTTGTAGAGTGTTTATTACCTGTGCAGCCATGATGACAGCAACTTTGCAGTCTTCCATTATAGAGATGTGCTCTTTCATGGGTGAGAGGGGGGTACAGTTAACAGTGATCCTATCTGCCAGGATGTTGGCAATATCAGTTGGCTCTGTACATTTACTGCCATTGAGCTGTAACTCGGAACAGATCTGACTGTAACCATGACATGAACCTGTCTGTTGGGCAGAGATATCCTGAGTAGACAGTATGCCACAGAGTACAGATTGGATTACATTCAGTCTTGCTGCATGGGACGACTGTTTGAGGCCAGTAATCCTCTTGTTAAGGTACTTCATTGGTCTTTCTAGCTGCTGAACATGCCTAGTCGGATTCATTGCAAGTGTGTTGTGGTACTCTCTGACAGGTCTGATGACTGCTGAGTAGTGGGAACCTCCTTTGACCTACGTGCACAGACCTTGGCAGTTTGTGTGAACACATAGCATGATTTTCCAACCACTTTGTGAATGTGTTTCTGGAAGTAGAGATGACTATCCACATTTGTCCATAGAGCCCTAATTATCACACCCGTATTTAGCCTAAGTGTGTGAACATGCCCAGTATGACCTTTCAGTGTGATGCTGAATGGAATCCACTACATTTGTTGGAGTGTATGAGCACGCCCAGTATAGACATTTATACTATATGTGTATGGAAAATCAAGTTGTATTTTTACAGCAGGGCTCACCTTTGTGTCATAGATCAACAGAGATCATGCTGTGCCTGCAGGGCTTCCATGCGACACTTTGCATAGACTTACCAACATTTCTACATACAGGGGGAACAACTATTCTTTGTACATTTCTACCCGGGGGCACACCTGATTTTTACTGTGGGTATATATAGGATGTGGGTTTCACCTGGCACTTATACACATTTGCTATGCCTGCACTGCTATGTACAGGACACCATTTCAGTCTGTACTGTTGCCTATCATAGTGGCTTGAGGCATACTACTGTACTACAGATGTTGGCGTCCAATGTCACGTATATTACACTGCGACTTCATAGCCTACACAACCCACATCACACCGCCTAGCCTGATGTTCTCGGTCTGAATAGATGTGTGGGGGAGGTTACCCATTTGCCTCTTTAGGGGCATGATACTGCATTTCTTTGTGTTTGCATTAGTGTACAATTGTCCTGCTGTGTCTGTGCCACTGAAATGCTATCATGGCTTAGTGGTTCAATACTGTGACTATAGTGCACAGTATCCTGGGTTCAAGTCCTGTCATTGCTTTTTATTGCCATGCTGGGCAGACCAGACTGCTTTAGGAACAGTAAAGCAGATATGAGCATGTTTAACTGACTTTGCTCAACTTTGGCCAACCTTGCCCAACATTGCCCGACGTTGCGCTAGTTGGCACGAGCAATTTTGTTTACATATACTAGATATTGGTAAAAGCTGCTTAGCACTGCTTTATATTGCTTAAAACATGGCAATCATGCCTCAGGTGGTGCTGCAGGGCTGCCTATGTCGGATGCACATACTACACTCCCTATACATGTCTGGAAACAGGTAGTGTCATGTTAGGCATCCCTATTATTTTATGTGTGAGTCAGAAGGAGGTATCATTTCCAGGGTTCCTACTGGGCCAGTGTGTATGTGCTATGCGTTGCCTCTTTGCCAAGGCCAAGGCATACTGGGCACACCTCCTTCTGCCTACTGGGGCAGGCTCAGGTTGTTCCTCCTCCGATTCATGCTGTGCCTGTGCAGGCCTTGGCAATGGTAGAGGGCTGTTTGGCCCTGCCCCATGCTGTTCCTGCTGCAGCCGTTTTCACAGGATCATATTGTGTAGCATGGCACATACCATGACAATTTGGGTACATGTAGTTGGTGAGTACTGCAAGGCTTCACCAGATGTGGCCAGGCAACGGAACCGTGAGTTGAGCATCCCAAACACATGCTCTATTACATTTCGTGTTTGTGCGTGTGCCTCATTATGGTATTCATGTTCAGGTGTGTGTGCATTTCTGATGGTTGTCATCAGCAACGGCTCCAGTGCGTATCCAGCATCCCCCACTAAGTGACCGTCAGGGAAGTACCCATTGGCAAATGTCTGGTACAGCTGCGACAGATGCCAGATATGGGAATCGTGGTAGCTTCCAGGGCAGCCAGCACACACATTCAGTATTATGCCCTGGGCATCACACACGACCTGGCAGTTGATGGAGTGGAAGCCCTTGCGGTTGATGTAGGCCCTACCTCACTCACCGGCTGGTGCTTTGATGTGTATGTGCGTGCAGTCAATTGCACCCACTACCTCAGGGTATTCCGCTATTTGATGGAAGAGATGCATGTTGCTGGCCAATACCTCATGGGAATTGGGGAAATATACATGATCCCGGACATGTGCTGACATAGCATTCAGGAACTGGTGCAGTACCCTGGATGCTGATGCCTGTGAAATCCCCATCATATCACCAGTTGGTCTCTGGAAGGTACCTGTTGCTAGTATTCTTAGGCCAACACATACCTTGGTTTCCACTGGGATGGGTTCCCCTCTGTTGGTTCTGTGTGTGAGGTGTGGCCTGCCTGCACAGCTTAACAATTTGCTGCAGGAGCTCTCTGTCCACTCTATAGCACTCCACTATCTCCAGCTCATGTAGCCCCTGGTAGGTTACGCTGGGTCTGTACACTCTTCTCCGTCTCCTCACTGTGGGTTGCTCAGCAGCATTCGCAATGGCACCACCCTCAGCATCTTGCACATGTTGCCTTATAATAGCAATGGCAGTCCCCTAACATTCTTTTGTCTCAGTTAAGCTTTTTAAGTTTTCACTTCTCTTTGTAGACTGCAGTGTTGCAGAGTTTCTGAGAAAAACATGGGGGAATGTTGTTTGCAGAGTTTTAAGTGCTGGGCTGGGCTAGGCTAGTGCACTGCCTGTGAAATTGGCTGATTCTGATTGATTCCACATGGCAGCTCTGCTAGTTCTCCTTGGTTAACATCCTACTACTTCCTTTCCTTCCTTTTCCCATTTCTGTTTTCATAGGGGGCAGTGCCACGCAAACAAGCGCAAACACGTGCACACGAGCGCACATGCACGCACACAGCCTTACACAGGCTTACACTGGCTTAGGCGGGTGCACAATCATGCATACACGCTTAGACAGCCTTACACAGGCTTACACGGGTGCACACACACACACACACACAGGCTTAGACCGGTTTACAGGCACGCACACGCGCGCACACAGTGTAAGCAGCTTTGCAAGAAACTTCAGTGATAGCCACGGTGTACACCTTCAGTTTCTGGGTTTCAGTTTAGACAACTGTAGACACGCCTCTTCCAATCCTGAGTACCTCATAGCAAACACATGCCACTCTGCTCCAATAAGCTTAAAGTCTTTTTGATGCATACCCACTCATGATGTCACCTATCTTCTACTCTGTTACTCCCCTAATCCTACTCTTACACTCTACGGACATGGTTCACATGGCAGGGAAATTTGGGATTCACTATCCTTATACTCATTTGCATAGGATTTCCTACTAATGCTTGGTTATATCTCTCAGACTGAGCTTCCCCCTTAGCAACCACTACTCAGTAGCCATGTTGTCTTCAGCCTGCCATTCCCCTGCATGGCAGATGAATATTTTGAATAAAATCCCTATTCGTGGCTTTTATTTTTTGTTTTTAGGGTTTTTAGAGCACCGCATGTTTGCGTGGCGCTGCGCTACTCTTAAACATCACAGATCGAGGAAAAAAAATAATTTTTTATTATTTTGCAACAGATAAAAATGCCAATGGCCGTATATTTGGCCATTGGCATGCTTCCTCAACTGGATGCATCCTTTATTTGGAGCTGTCATAGCTCCATTTTGCTATTTGCAGAACGGTACTCAGTTGCCAACCGAGTACATTTCTGCAAATAACACTAATCTTAATCGGACAGGGTAGTGTTTCCTGGATTGCAAATTTACCTCATTTGCATAGCTTTCAGCAGCAAATGAGGTAATTTGCATAAACTAACCCTGTCTGTGCAAGAGTCGTTTTAGGAGCTCTCTTGCACGCCCCTGCCAGCTGTTCCTGGATCGCTCGGCAGACATGTTGGCTCTGGAGTCTTACTCTACTCTTAGACTCCATGCAAGCCTTCGTGAATCTGGCCCAGCAGCTACAAGTACCTGGCTGCACTGTTTGACCTTTCCTTAATAATCAATTACAGCAAACCCTTTCAACACTTAATCTTTCTTGCATAATCACCCACCTACTTTCTCCTGAAAGTAGGCACTCCAGAGCAGCAAACCATTGTCTCCTAAATGTGAATGCTGTCTTCCACATTTTCCAGAGTAGTTTAAAAAAACAACAGTAGTCCTCTACAAAAAAAGAAAAACTTTAAACCAAATATGCAATTTCAATAACTTTTCCCATGACAAACAATATGACAATATGACTGTACCTGAGTTATTAGTACAATCACACTTCCTATAAATCTTAATGCTGCTGTAGTCTTCTCAGCCTTGGTATATAAGCTATTGCATCACAGCATTTGTCTCTCCCTTTTCCTAACTCTGGATTCACAATAAAATTCTTGATTCATTAAGAAATTAAGAAACATTGACTCCAATGCCATTTTCTTCCAAGGGACATAGAAGAAGAATTCAGTAAAATTGTCTCCTGCTGTGTGGAATGCTTTTTTTTCAAGTGCATTGAATAGACCCCACAGTATGTCATTCGAAAATAACTTTAAGACACATTATTTTTCTGCTGTACCTTGACAATGCTTCAAACAAATACCGATCAGTTACTCCTTACTCCATAATACTTAAAATGTTTTATTAATAAACAATTCAACTTTGTTAAAATATGAAAATTCTTTTTTTGCACATCATTCTTCATGATTGCTTATATAAAGATAGGTGTCAGCATCAAAGCTGATTCATGCTGAAATGGGGTCCTTAGGCAGGATAATGAACTAGCCCCCCTCCAAGGAAAATGAACTACCCCCCCCCCAAACAACCACTCAAGTGTCCCACTACTTGGGTATATCTCTTCAGTAGCTCTAAACACCAATCATACTTGCCCATATGCATACTTTTTTTTTTACTTTTACAGTTATCACAGTGATTTGGATTTCATTAAAAACTTTTATTTCAAATATTTTATAGCACAAACACTTATGTCCATTTGCTAAACAAAACAGTCTAGTATTGCAGCTGTGTGTTGTATTAAAGCCTGTTGCATATACAGATTAATAATTGTAGATGCACCTCCTAACATTTTCTAAGTGTCTTCTTGATTGTATTGTAAGAAGTCCTGGAGTTCTGGGCTAAAGGGAGCATGGTGTGTACTCTCGGGTTGTATACATTCCTGAATCAGTCTGCCATGATTAGTTGCTTTATTAACATGTATTTCAGCTTTTTCTATGTTCATTAGCAAATTCAGTCACAAACCCTTGATTTGCAGTTGGGTGCGAGTTGTACAACTATTTACTGAATCGCAAACAGCCTGTGCGCCTCTGCTCATTTGGCACGTGGGCTTAGCGTGAAGTGAAAGTTTTCATGAATCACACTCTTTAGTATCTTTATTTTCAAACAGCTTTCAGATGCCTGATATAACTGTAATACTACTTATTGGGCAATTGGATGAATGTTGCATAATTCAGCTTGTGCTTAATTCATGGCCTTTACTTCTAATTCTTTGTTATGAAATACAGTAGCCAGCAACAGCCAACTTATACTTGCTGCCTAAGTCAAAGATGTTGCATTCAGTTTTTGGAAAACTTTTTTTAGTATCATCACTATTAACAACCACAAAAGCATCCTGCTTGAGCAATAGCATCTAATGCAAGGAATGTTCTGGTAACTTATTAAATCTGTTGGAGGATACTCTGACTTGTTTTGTTAAATGTTAGACAATTCCTTCACACCTGATTATTTTGGTAACTATAAGAATGGCTGTGAAACAAACAAATTTTATGATGCCACTTTCAGAACTGCTTCTGATCGTACAGAGGGAATGGACCTCTTTAGGATGATGGCGTATGAATTTGCAGTTGAAAAGACCACCAAGAAGTTACAAAGACACTCCTTAATGTTATCAGTTATTCCTGAATATAAAGAATGAGGAGGCTTTCTCTGTATAATAGAATATAGTTTGCCAGATGAAAATACCATTAGGCATCATTAAGGCATTCTTAGAAATTACTGCATTTGTATCCCACTATTTATGTTAAATTTCCTCTTTTATCATATTTATATCTTGTTCCCCAGAGTAGGCTGCTTTTGATACTAACATATTATGCCTGAAATGGGATTTTTAGTGTAGGTTGGGCTATAAATAACTTTATTAACAACTAATAGAAGCAAAAAACTGAAGGCACAGACTATATTAGCATCTAAATGATGTGGAAAGGAATTTCAGTTCACACAAGAACACCATGAAAAGAAAAGCCAGTGGTCCACTGTTGATGGGGAGATGCTGTATTCCATGTTGCTTGCATATATATCTAATTTTGTCTTGCCTTCCTTTTGTTTCAGATGTGGTCATTCCATTAAACTAGGTTGACAGTGTGACACTGTGGCATGACTGATTCTTTAGCATCAACTCTTACTACATGCAACAACTCAACAGTGCCTAACCCAGGAGAGGCTGCCATGATAAAGAGAACCATTTAATATTGCAAACTGCAACTGAGGATTTATAGCTGACCAGAAAACCTAAAAACTGCCAAATAATCCACTGAAATTGGATGTATGGCCCTCTATCCTCAACTGCCTCTAACTCATTTAAGATTGCTCTAAACCTTCCATCTCAAAAGATGTCTCTCACAACATGAATAAAATAGCAAAATGCAGAACAATATTGTTTTATCATACTTAAAAGAGATTGTTTGATGAATTAATATGATTCAGTATTTATAGAGTGTAACACACCATGGACGTTCTTAATAAATATGTGCCAAACTCTTTCAGTGTGAATTAGTGTGGGCCATAGAAGTTTAAAGCACAAAATGTGAATCATTCCTCATACTGAGGTACAGATGAGTGGTATGCCTATTAGGAAATTGGTAGCTCTTAACTAGTGCAGAGATGTGTAAAGAATGATGTTAGTGTCTGTTATTTATTGTTTGGAGAAGCTCAAAGTCATCCACAGGGTATGGTGGTTACATTTCTGTCATCATTGTATTAGCCAATCCCTAATGCAGAGAGTTTGACAGGCTGCAGTAACAATAATGGTTCTTGGACCTCCAAGTTTCTGTTAATGTCAATCTCCTGAGGAGTAAGGGGTGGGGCACTACAGTAAAGGAGCAATCAGAGGATATGGGGGCTGAATGGATATTGTTGCTTTGAGAACTGATAGAGGGCTGTGCAGCACCAGGAGGAGGAGAACATAAATATACAAGCGATTATATAAACTAATACATTGCACCTAGGTATACCTCCTTATGTTGTACTTTTGTAAACTTACTAGACACTATCACTTGTTGAATCTTCTTGAGTCCATATGTTCCAAAGACTTGTGTTATGTGCTATGTTCACTATTGTATTGTATTTTCATAACTGTTCTGGTGGAGCTTTTCTCCCCGGGCCTCCACTGAAAATGGGGTCACCTTGGCCCAGTGGACCTTCCTGATAACAAATGCAAATAAATAAATAATAATAATATATATATATATATATATATATATATATATATATATATATATATATATATATATATATAAGTAATTTCAGTTTGTTGTATATCTACAGTTGTAATATTCCAAGCTGGTTTGTTATACACTTCCCATTCTCCTTGTCTCTCCCTCCGTTGTTGACCACATTACACTTAAAATTATTTAAACTCTTTAGGTGCAGAGCAGTATCAAAGTTTTATAATAATAGGATCATGATGGATATGCTTCAAAATTAAGGGACAAAAATAGCTTTATTATAGCAAGGTTATGCACAAGCATTTATCTATATTCCTGAACTTAGTTATACTACAATTATCCAAGTCCAAGGCCCTGAAGACCAATGGATCACAACCAGGGAAATGGGTATCTTGTAGCTCAGTTGGGCTGCTGGCTGCTGCTCATGCTCAAAATCTGTTAGATGTTCAGGTGAGGTGAGGCAGCCATGTGCTGTCAGCCATACTACTGAGAATGAGATATTTATCCAGTACCAGCAGCCAAAATATATACCGGTTAGTTTGAGAACTTCCTCCTCAAATAAAAAGAAAAATAAATAAACAAAATCAAAGTAAACAATGAGGTGACAGAATATTTAGATACCAGGAAAACGACCAAGTAACATTCATTTTACATTGGACAAACTATATTACTGGGAAATCAGAAGTAAAAAAAAAGCATGCTGCATTATTCATTTCAGTTTCGCTAACATAGAAAAGAGATCCAGATATTACTTTAACAAACAGGAAGCACAAAGTTGTCAGATGTATTTCATTTGTAACTGTGACATGACATTGATGTGGTGAAGAAAATAAGTAAGTACTTGACATTTAAAGCAAGTGGCAGTGAGCAAGTATGTTGTAATCTACTAGTATGCAAGCACTTGTAATAGATCTCCTGATCGTAGCAAATTACAATGGATCCCATTCAGAAGATTGACTCAACAGAAGTTGAACTTCATGCGGTTGAGACCATATGATCGACTTTCTGAAAACTCGAATGATAGAAACCAACAAAAAATCTACATTTTCAAGGGATGCAATCCAGCTTGCATCCTTTGACCCCCCCCTGCATATTATATTTACCAGCTCCAAGATTGCACTACAGTGGTGAAAAGGGTAAATTCCCCAATCCCCACTGTACCGCAATCTCCATTCAAAAGCTTTTACATTTAGGAAGGTTGATCATGTGGTCTCAACCATATGAAGTTCAACTTACTGTTGAGCTGATCATCTGAATGGGACCAATTACCACACATCTGTTACTTAACTATATACAAAGAATTGGAACCATCATTGAAAGCACTTAACGCTTAACTCATCTTACTTGTTTAACAAAATACATACAAAATTGTATTAAATAACATTGCAGATTCTTTACAAATAAAGTTAGTACCTTTTATCAGACTCTGATTTCAGGACTAAAACTAATGTTTCATCCTTTTTTTTAATCTCACTACCTCGTTGTGACAAAGTCCACTTCATGCCATTTATTTCATACACCATCACCTGAGACAATGTGATACAAACTGTACCTGGATGCAAAAACAGCTGCACATTTATAAGCACCATAGGAAAGACTAAAACAAATAAATAAATAAAAAGTAGAATGTGGAGAGAATCTTAAGACAGCCTCCCAGAGTGCTGCTATCCCATAATTATTAACTGCAGTAGTAGACACATTTTCCTTTCCTGATGGCTTTTTTCATCACATATATTAGCACCACGTTTACTACAATATGGCATAAAGTTTTATATAGCCAATCAATTTATGCAACTGAAGTAAGCACATCTAGGAGTTCGCTGCAGGTATTCTTTCTGTGTTTAGAGGAAGTTCCTCTTGTCTTCTAAGTTTGCAAATGAAAGGTTCAACTTGGCAAGCAATTCCATTGGTTGCAAGCTGAATATAATTAAATTCAGTTCTCAGGAAACCACAAACGAAGAAAAAAGTATTGTTAAGTCCAAATGATTCATCCTTACTCTTTGCCAAGCACTAGGTCTACAACTCTTTTTCAAAACTGTTAACACTTCCAATTAAGCCAAAGGGTCAGAGGCACCACGTTGCAGTTAAAAGGTCTCTTTAACAATTTATCAATTTCCTGAGTTAGCAGCAGTGAATTAGACTGTTCATACTGCTGATGTCTGACTCACTGGAGCAGACATTCCATCAGCTTTGAAATGATAAGCAAAGACTTGTTGTTTATAAGTAAAGACTTTACAACAGAGATTCAGCAGAATGCAAATACATGAAACTTCAGTCAACAAAAGAACACTATTTTATGAAACCCATCCTTTGATTGTGAGAGTGGGAGTCTGCAATTCGGCCCCAAAGAAACTAAGGTATATTGAGAGAAATAATGGAATTTGCATTTGACTTCACATGTCCGGTTGTTTTATAGATTGCACTCATTAATATATTTCTAGATTATTTTCATTTTTTAGAGAATGTCTGTGTGTCACAATCCACAGGCCAATGCGCACTGTTATAACATTTTACAACAGTCCTTCTTGCTATGACAGTCGCTACAAATATCTTGGAATTTCAGTGAAATTAGGATAGGTGTGCAGCTATGAAATTCTGCAGTACAAAGGAAACAGATGCCACAGTGTTTAGAACAAACTGCAAAAAATGCAATGAAATTAATTAAAAGTAAAATGTGTTCATTCCTAATATCAGTTAGAGCAGACCCAGAGCTGACGTTGTTTACAATTATAATAAGACTGTTACGTTTCTCCAGTCATTGTTTGAAATCTATCATTTATTTGCAATTTAGATAGTTTTGCTAAGATGGTTTTGATATACCTCACACCTTTAAATTTATAACAAGAATTCTAAAATCACTTTACTAATCAGCGCACGTCCTGGAAGAATTTGTTTAAAATGGCAATATTTTAGTTTTGTGTGCCACTTAAGGTTTTTCTTGGGGTGGCACTGATAGTCCTGACGTTCACATATGCAAACCAGTTATCTGCGAGGACAGCTGATATGCCTATATGGTAATTCAGTAACCACAAGTTATTCATGTTGAATAAGTAAATGCAAACGGTTTTAAAAAACTACTTGCTGCAAAAGTGTAAAGTAGCTGAAGTTTGTCCAGAGTATGTGCAAAGTCCTACATAACATCTTTAGTGTTTGCATGCATTTGTTCATTTTCAGCTATTGTAGATAAACGCTGCTATGCTCAAGCACATTTAAAGCAGTTAAGGCAAGTGGTGTACAGTGCAACTTTTATCATTAAGTTTTAAAAAATATGAAAGGACTTTTATACGTTTTGCAAAAAGGTATCCTTATATGGATGCCCTGTTGTTTTCATTAATGAGTGGAACAGGAAAGATAGCAAAAAACTGAAAAAGGAAAGACATAGCAAAAAGGAAAAGACTGAAGCAATCCATTAAGAGGGTTGTGCTGGAGGAGGTGTGAGAGAAGGAGTGCTGAGTTTTTGGCAGGAAATGCCCCTCCCTCCACACACATATTTTTCAAACTTTTTTATACAAGATGATATTTGGGAAGGAAGGAAGGAGGTAAGAGGGTATAGGAAAGCAGATTAGGAAATGAGGGAGGTGAAAGGCACCTGCCCTCTTAATTGTCTACCTTGAACCTGGGAGGATGTCCTTGGATGGGCAGAGACAATCGCTCAATGACCTGAGACCTATGGAAAAACAAACAGAAATAGAAGGGAAAGAAAATAAGGAAGGACAAAGGAATGCATGATTAAAATAAGGAAATGAAAGATGGAGGACACCAAAAGACAAACAAGAAATAGAGACAATAAATTCAGTCATAATTTTGTAAATCACTGCAATCCTTAGTAACTGTTTTTTTTATCTTCTTTGAAAATTTATTCATTTAAGGGAAAATATGGGGAAATGTTTCTGGAAACATTAGAATAATCACTGATTTTGCTATGAAATGGGGGGTGATTTTTACATTTGCATTCTACTCAAATTAATTATATATGCTCATGTAACATAAGAAATGGTAATGCTATTGACATTTCTGGCTGATATGGGTTGTGCTGCACACCAGTCTACTTTTACTATGAATTATTTCTGCATATATAGTTACAAAATAAATAGGAAATATAAAAAATCATTTCCTTCTTAAAAATTATTTTTTAATTGTAAACAGTTATTTATTTTGCCATACTCATGAGCACCCCCATTAATTTTTTAAGTAATTGTTCTCCTAATCTCAGAATTATTCTCCTCTTCAGTTGAAAATCGAACACATGAAGTATGGTTGTCTAACTAATTCAGATGTCTGTTTTACAAAACATCTGACATGATTATATTTACTATTCAGAAAGCTATTTAAATTTATCTTGCACTTCTGTAAACATTTATACTGATTTTGCTATAGCTTCAATTTATTAAGCAGAAAAAAGCAAAGTACAGAATTTCATGCTTTCATTGTAACTAATCCTTCTGTGCTGATCAGTAGTTCTTCTTCAATAGAAGTTGAACTAGAAGGACTTCATGAATTCTATCCAGTTGTTAAATTTTTATGCCTCTGTACAGCTTGTCTGTTTGGGGATGAGTACTTTATGAAACATTTTTTTAAATTTCCCTTGTAGTTTCTGCATTGTATTATGCCTTACATATCCAGCTTGCAGTTTTAAGTAATATCTGAGCTACATAGTTTTACCTTACCCTCATAGACAGAGAAGTTGTACCTACCTAAAATGTCACAAATGGAAGAGAGTTAAGACATCCTTCTAGTTCAACTTGCATTAAACCAAATGTATTTATTTTTATGTGTAAAAATGCACTATAAATATTTCATGGCAATGTATGCTTTCATAATTTGTTTGTTTAATAAATGTAACCATTAAAGGGATTAAGCAGAAATGCATACAGAATTAATGAAACGGTACATCTCTCAGTTTCCTCCATGTTGGTCATTCACATGCTACTTTAGCTCCTTCCCCAACCTCCATTCTGACTATGGTATGATGGCTGAGTTTAGCCATCTTGTACATGCAGTTAATATTTTGTAAGAAATAACTGTCTTAAACAATTATTATATTAATAATTATTTTGTGGTTTACGTAAACCAATTTTTTCTTTGTTTCTAACTAATGCCTGATTGTACTACAGCTAATTACTAAGGTAATGATTAGAGTATATGAAGTTCTAGAGAGGGTGATTGATAAACAGATACATAAGATGGGAGAAGAGCAGTTCAGATTCAGATCAGGATGCAACACAATTGACCTGATGTTTGCAATGAGACAGATAGTTGAGAAGAAGTTAAGGATGAGGAAATAGTCCAACTGGGCATTCCTAGACTTGGAGAAAGCATATAACAAGGTCCCAAGAAAGCTGAATTGGGCAGTACTTGGGTGGTTCAAAGTCCTACAAACATTGGTAGAATTAGTGCAGGCTATATACAAGGACCCAATTACTCAAGTACAACAGTGTTTGGCCTCATAGAAGGGTTCACAGTGGGAGTGGGTGTGCACTATGGTACATCTCTGAGACCACTGCTGTTCATACTGGTGATGGACTACATTAGCAAACATGCCAGAGGGGACAGATTAGCAAAGCTGCTGTATGCAGATGATGTGGTATTACAGGCAGACACTGAGCAAGAACTTCAGCAAAGGATAGGGAAAGGAATGCAAAATAGAATGCACATTGGATGAAATTAAGATAAGACAGTGGTAATGGCAAAAAATTGAGGAAATCAGAAGAAGCCGTGAACTGAGATAGAAGGGAGGATAGTGGAACAGGTTAATAGCTTCAAGTATCTGGGAGTAGTGGCTGAGGAGAAGAGAAGTCTAAATGAAAAAGTCAAAGCTAGAATCAGAGAGACTTCAGCAAACTGGCATAGAGTCTGAGGTATAGTGAAAGACAGAAGAATGCCAAAGAAGGTGTATAAGACAGTGGTGCAACCAGTACTACTGTATGGTACAGAAACCTGGGCAGTGAAGGCAGAGCAGATGAGGAAGATGAAGGTGATCGAAATGATGTGCCTGAAAAGAGTGGTAGGATGCACACTGCGGAACAGACAAAGAGATGAGGACATAAGAGCAGAAGTCAAATTAGCTCTAATTGCCAAAAGGGTCAAAGGTAATGGTGGTTCAGACACATGTGCAGAAAAGCAGAAGAGTATCTGGTGAAGAAGATTTGGGATAGACAGGAAGAAGGTAAAAGGAAATGAGGATGTCCAGCAAAAAGGTGGATGGATTGTGTGAGATCTGTGACAGTCAGGCATGAGTGTTGAAGAAGGCAGGAGTGTGGCATTGACTCGAGATAGATGTTGACAGTTAACATGATACCCTGACCCCATGTAGTAAATGGGAAAAAGGGGGTTGATGATGATAACTACAGTATATGAAATTATGTGGCAATGTAAATATGTTCTTTTCTGTTTGTGTATAAATACATTCAGATAAATATATATTTCTTAGCATATTTATGCAGATTTACATGTCATATATATTTATGTATGTACAGTTACATACATTTTCTTTCTCATACATATACATTTGTATTTATACACAAAAGCATGTCAGCACATAAGCATGCCATAGTTTTATATAGATACTTTTTTGTTTACAGTTATGTTTCTTTTTACTCATTCCTTTGGATTACAACTAAACACATATTTGCATTTACACATACATGCTCACCTTCTTGCATTTACAACATACAGTATTTTAGTTATATGTATTTTAAACCAATTTTTGATAAGATTTTAAAAAGGAAAACACTTACTATAGAAATCTAGCCTTCTCTCCATCAGCTGTCCTACTACTCAGCCAGCTGGTCAGGCCTACCCTTCTGTAGGTTATCGTACCTGTGCTAACATAAGGGGCCAGAGCAGGTGATGCCTATCAGAGATGACTGGTGCTCACCCAACTCCTGCCAGATATCAATTTTTTTCCAGTCCAACTCGCATACACAGAACTCAGTTTTCTCCAGGTACAAATCCCTAAGAAGGTAAAGCATAAGTTTGGTCACTGTAAGTCCAACTCAGAGCTTGGTCTCCTGCCTTTACAGGTGCTGCCATCTTAAGAAATGTCAGTACCAAAAGAAAGAATGCAAGTGTAGGGCAATGGTTCACAGGTTAGAACCACAACCCCTGTGATGTCACACCACTTTAACCCATTTGACAAGTAGGGACATTAGATACGGCGCTGATATTATTGGCAAGTTTGGCTTTACCAAAATGCTTTGACACAGAATTTCTTTAAAGGAATACATTCACATTTAATTACCATGGTGAATAAAATTCAGTTATGTAATCATTACTTTTAAATTTGCTTGTATTGCTTTCTGTTTCTGTGCTTGACTGCTGTTTATCTTTATTTGAACAGTAAACCTGAATGTCATGCATTAATACTTTCTCTAAGCATTCCTTAGCAATATTGTTTCAGTACAAATCCTTTTTTCTTCTTTTCTATAAAAATAAATATTTGTGTGTGTGTTATGAACTTATATTAGCTAGTGATTGGTTAGAGGTTATGATCTATGCCAGATCATGCTTATGTTTCTTAATTTTGCAGATTCAACTCTATCTGACTCTATTTTCTCTTTTCTAATCATAGGGACATTAGAGAATTACTAGGATTGCTCTCATTTTCATATGGACAGCTGCGGGGTGCTACAGACTCCACCAATTTCTGCAGCTCATTCACAGCTATCTGAGACATAGGTACTGAATGTGCTGCCTTATATGCTCATGTATTACTGCAATTCATAGAAATAAGTCTAAAAGGTCTAATTTGCATACAACATGCACAAATGATCCTGAATTTATGTGAATTAGTTCACAACTGTCATATTAACTTGTGATTACTCGAGCTAGGTGGCCTATATTTAAGGAAACTGCAACTTTTCTCAAGGAAGGAATAGATAGTAAAAATATTAGAAATTATTATCTGGCTGTTCATATTGATATTAGATTACAGTTTTTCCTTGGAGAAGTCTGTCTTTTGTATTGATCTAATGGTCAGATGTAGATGATTCCTATCAATACTGATCACAAAAGTGCCATTTATGAATGGAAATTGAAGACAGCAGAGCTGGAAATGTATATTAAAGCAGTCATAATAGCAAAATGATATTTTGGAAATTCATTTGGTGATATTTAGTGAGTATGCTACACAATATATAAGTACATAATATGAAGTGGTTGTAGTCTGATTTACTGCATTTTCAAGAATGTATTGTTGTATCCAGATACATGCTACTTTAGTGGGGGCATTTCTGAGCGTCAACCCTGAATGACAAATGACAGTATGAATATAAGAAAGTTTTAGGAGAATGATACAAGTCTGTTAGCAAACTGCTTGCAATATATAGTTTAAATTTATTGATAATGCTACATAGATTACTGCAACACAACTTTAACTTGCTGGAGTGTGACTTTTGTTCTCAGATCTTTGATTTATTTGTTATGAAAGCAGGTGTGCTTGCATTGCTGCATTTTTTGGGCTGATGACTGGATCATAAGTTTTATTGTATGACTTTGTTAGTGATACAGCAACAGATATCCAGATACAGAAAGGGCGATTTTAGTTATGAGGAAAATGGCATACTCATGGCAGCCCTTGGGACATATGGTAAAAGCCTTTTTGGAATAGTGGGATACAAACAAACTGAGAGGGCTAAAGCCTGGAAACAAGTGGTCTAAGCTATAAATGTGGCTGATGGAAGGAACCACACATTAATACAGTGTAACAAGAGGGATGATGATATGGTAGGATGTGCCAGAGCAAAGGCAAATCAGAATGCAATCGCATGTAGCAGTCCTAGAAGGACCACCTGCACTTGTCCCTTAACATATGATGATGTACACCTCCTCTATATTTGTGTGTATGATTGTGACACAGATAACAATGACATTGGCATGATCAGAGGTGATGTGGACATTGGCTATTACCCACATCTGTAGTACCAGCAAACATCTGCTAAGGAAAGTTGATTTAACAATGATTGGTTTTAACAATTAGCTTAGCTTCTAGTATGAATCCAGAGAAATACTATATTTGACGGCCTGCAAGGACATGGTTACCACTACACACTGCTTTGCCATGGATGGTCTGCACTTATCCCCTCTAGGCTTTCAGAAACTGACAAAGACCTTTTCCACCCCATAGTGTCTTTTTAGGAAATGCCTAACTGATAAGCCTATCAACTTAAATGAACCTATGAAGGAATATCTGAAGGTGGTACTACTCAGTGCTAGAAGTCTTAACAAGAAACTCAACTCCCTGCAAGCCTTCCTTTCCCTAGAAAGTGTAGACTTCTGTGTAGTAACAGAAACATGGTTTAACGTTGCTGAGAATACCCCAGCAATGCAAGGTTATAATGCCTTTCACACCTTCAAACCAGTTACTGCGTGGGAGGGAACTAAAGGTGAAGGAGTGTCACTCTATATTAAGACCAGTCTCACATCTAGTCTAGTTAAAGTGCATGAACCACTGGAACTCATACATGTGCAATGCACCATAAACAGAGTGTTGTACCACGTCCTTATAACATATAGGTCCCGTTCCATGTCCACCCATACTACCTATCTCAATGTACGAGAGTCCCTCACCATTCAACCCAATGCAATATTCATGGGGGATCTAAATTACCCCTGTATAGACTGGGACTCCTCCAACACTACTAATGCACAAGCCCAGCAATTCTTAAACTTTCTTAATACCAACATCCTGGGACAGTTGGTCCACTCTCCTACCAGGGGTACAAACATCCTTGACATTGTACTCATGAACATGGGGGGGGGGGGCAATTCATTATCTTCACTTACCAGATCTGACCATAAGGCAGTAATACTTGAAATAAAAATTAAATCTGGGGATCCAGAGAAACCAAAAACCTTTAGGAACTATTCCAAGGCTAATCTCTGTCTACTAAGCAACACCTTGGCTAGATTCTAAGCACCCCCAAACCCAGTAAACACCATAGAATATACTGAGCTATTTACAAAATCTCTGTACAGCCATATTGATAGCTGCACAGAGCAAGCTGAGCCCACTTGTATTAAGAATAAGGCAGACTCAAAAGATAAAGTGGAATCACAACAAAGGAAAAAAATCTTGGCCACACATAGGACGAGCAAAGCCATGCATACTAAAAGCCCCCTGAGTAATCTAAACAGGAAGCTAAGAGGGTTAACTAATACTTCAAAGATAAATTTGAAGAAAAAATAGCTTCTCAGGCAAAGGACAACCGCAAAGCTTTATACAGATATGTCTGTAACCTTAGAGGAAATACACGACAATGTACAGAACTTATTATAAAAGGCATCAGCCACACTGAACCAGAGGCCACTGCCAACCTTTTGGCTAACAAGTTCAGGTCACATTTCTCCCCCCAATCCCCCCCCCCTCAGTAGTTCAAAGGAAATACCACAAAACACATACCTCCCAACAATTACTAGGGAACAGATTATCAATGCACTTTCCTAGGCCAAAAACACTCTGTCAATGGAACCTGATAACATCCTGGAATGTTCAATAAATAACATGAAGCATGACCTCTCTGGTCCACTTGAATGACTTTTCAACTAGTCTTCAGTGAGGTTTTTTACCCAAGGGATGGAAGATGGCTACAGTCATTCCTCTGCACAAAGAAAGTCCAGCTACTGAACCTAGTAACTACAGGCCCATAAGTCTTATCAGCCTGATATGTAGGGCCATGGAAAGAATCATCATGGACATAATAAATGAGGACATAGGTAACCTGCAAATGTTGGACCCATCACAATTTGGCTTTGTTAAAGGAAGTTCATGCCTATTAAATCTGGTACATTTTTTCAGAGGGTAACCAAAGTACTGGATGAATGTAAGACACAACTTACCTTGACCAGGCCAAGGCTTTTGATGCAATACCCCACTAAGGCATTATAGACAAGCTCACTAATTTAGGTATAAACCCTTTTATCACCCACTAGATAGCCAACTGGCTCAGTGAGGCAAGTCACTAGAGGAGTCCCCCAGGGCTTGGTACTGGGCCTGCTCTGTTTTGGCTTCTATTTCTCTGAAATGGAAGAAAATGCTGAAGGTTTATGGTTGACTAAGTTTGCAGATCATTGGAAGCTGGGGGTTATCACTGACTCCCATGCAGATGCTAGCATTCTTCAAAAAGGTCTATCTCCGACTAACAAATGGTGCCAAAGCCATGGTCTTAAACTCAATGCTAATAATTGCCTAATTCTCCCCTTTGGGAAGTCAACCATCCTGGCTAATTACCATGTTGATAACACATCCCTGAGAGTTGACCCTGTGGTCAGGGATCTGGATACACGTGTAGACAGTAGCCTTACCTTCGACCACCATGTGACCACATTGGTAAAGAAATCCTTTTATGTTGCATGACTTATATGTAAGGACATGGCATTTAGTTCCAAAGAGATCATTATCCCACTGTACTCTGCCCTCGTCAGACCAGTCATAGAGTACAATTCTCCCTTTGGTACATACCTGGCCAGGCATATGCAGCAAATAGACTGACCGCAAAGGTTCCTTACAGAAAGAATACAAGGCATAACAAATCTGCCTTATGCAGAGTGCCTTAAAGCCATTTCCCTCTGCTCAGTCTCCTATAGATTGTTAATGGGTGGTCTATGCCTGGTTTACAAGGCCTCTACAAACCCCACACTTATGAATCTCCTACATAGCTGTAAGTCAAAGTGTATCAGAAATACAAGGTCTAGGGACCTGAATTTTGTCTGTGACTTAAACAGAACATGCTGAAGAGACAGAAATGTGTCCCAGAGCCTGCCCCTCCTATGGAACAGGCTTCTCATCCATGTGAAGATGAGTTTGTCTATTACCCAGTTTAAGCACAACCTAGACAAGTACATGGGGAATAGGAAATTTACACCAGGCCTAGCACCTGTGTCCCTTATGAACAGAGGCAGCTTATAAATGTCTGGCCCTCAATGTACTATTGGGATACAGGACATCATACTCTTTCTGGAAAACTTAACTAAGCTTAGAAAGGCCTCCCATGGGTCATTAACTAGTAACAGTCTATGAAGCTATGTACCTATGAACAATGGTAAAATATTTATATAGAGAACTGAATAATGAAATGGAATGATTATGTGTAAGAGATGACAATTACTATTAATAGGTGAACCCTCCACTTCTACACATAATGACAATAAGCAGACTGTGGATGATAAGTGTCTGAAGTGTCCATGACATCTCCTTACACAGCAGAGAGTAGTGTACTCCATTATTTGATTAGTAAGAAGTTCAACTGATTTCTTTACAGGGACAACAGCAGAAACAAACATTACTACCACTCCAATAAATTTAGAAGATACCAATAGCAGAATGCCTGATGCTGGCAAAGATGATAACATAGTTATATTTATGAAACAGCCTGAGGAAAGTGCACACAGTTTCCAATTTTAATGGCAGGACCTCACTCCACACAGCTTGTCAGTAACTCTGCAAGAAGTGACATTGGATCACAAAGTCAAGTACAGGGTGATATTGCATTACATGTTGCACAGGGAGAAAACCTGTGCACCTCTACACCATTGTCTCCAAACCCACATGAACACCTTAAGACGCCCCATTAACAGGGACATTGGGAACATCCAGACACTGGACCCCACCCAGTTTGGCTTTGTTAAAGGCAGATCTTGCCTCCTGAACTTGGTTGACTTCTTCGAAACAGTCACCAAGGCCATACATGAAGGGAAGGTGGTCCACACAGCATATCTGGACTTTGCTAAGGCATTCAACACCATCCCACACTCAGGAATCATAGACAAACTCACCAGCTTAAATATCAACCCCCATGTCACGAGATGGGTTGCCAATTGGCTCTCAGACAGAACCCACACGGTAAGAGTGGCAGGCGCCATGTCTAACTCTAAACCAGTCACAAGCAGAGTCCCACAGGGCTCAGTCCTGGGACCCCTCCTGTTCAGTATATATTTCTCTGAAGTACAGGCAAAGGCGGAGGGACTGTGGCTAACCAAGTTCGCAGATGACTGTAAATTGGGTGCAATAATTGACTCTCCAGCTGGCACAGACATCCTGCAAAAGGGTCTCACAGAGACAAACACCTGGTGTCAAAGTCACGGCCTCAAGCTAAATGCCAAAAAATGCATAGTAATCCCATTTGGGAAAAACAAAATACCTACAAACTACCACATAGATGGGAATCCACTAAGAACAGAAGAAGTAATTAGGGACCTGGGTATCCAAGTAGATAGCATGCTCTCCTTTGATAACCATACAGCCAAAATGGTCAGGAAATCCTTCTATGTGGCACATCAGATCACAAAGGGTTTCTCATCCAAATCCAAAGAGGTGATTGTGCCCCTTTACTCCTCACTCATTAGGCCCATAATAGAGTACAATGCCCCATTTGGTATGTACCTCACTAGACACCTGCATCAACTAGAAAGACCACAGAAGTACCTCACTAAGAGGATTAAGGGCGTTAAACAATTACCCTATGAAGCACGACTAAAAAAGCTCCAGCTCTTTTCAGTCGCTTACCGTCTGCTTAGAGCTGACCTATGCCTAACTATGCCTAATTTGACGGGGCCATGTCAAACCCTGAACTAATGGACATGCTTCACCTCACAAAAACGAGATCCCTCAGAACCACTCATTCTAGCGACTTGAACCTATGTACAACAATAAACAGGACATGCTGGAGGGATAGATTCCTGTCCCAGCGACTGCCCTCACTCTGGAACAGAATCCCAATCCATATTCGACAGAGATCCTCTCTGACCCTCTTCAAGAGAAATCTTGATGAGTGGATGGGTAATTGTAAGTTCTACCCTGGGATCACTTCAGGAGCCCTGTTGACAAAGGCCCAGGTTACTAATCTAACGGGGAGGCGAAAGCCATCACTCTGTGGCTAGGCTTATAAATGCCCATGGGCAGATAGCCTAGTACTTACCTATGAACCTATGAACCTAAGAAGGACGACAGAAATTCAAAGGTAACAGTGTCCACAGTGACACCTTTATGAAGGGAAATCAGGTTTAGGTAAACATCACAGATACCCCAGGCTGCACATTTAAATTTTTTTTCCCAACGGTTAATGTGTTTCGTGAGTGATAATTGAATACACAGAGAATATCTGTGGCTTTGTTTTTTCTAATAAGACTCAAAGCCCATAAAAGCTATAAGCACTGCTAAACTCCCTACTGGGTAAGGAAAGTAAATCACTTTTTTGTGTGTGAGTTGCTTAAACTGATAGAGTTGCTTTCTGTTTTATCTATTCCGTTTTGTTTTCTTTTAAGAAATCTGCTTGGGCTGGTGATTTTTTTTATGTGGCAGATAGACACTTAAATTTACCAGGCTTCACATTTCACATTTTCTTTTTGGTTAATTTGTTTCTTGAGTGATACTTCAGTACTCAGAGAATATCTGTGTCTTGTTTTTTTTCTGATAAGACTCAATGTCTGCAAAAATTACAAGCACTGTCGGTGACTCCCTGCTGTTTATTTTTCCCACCCATACTCACATTAAATTATCTGCTTTTTAAACTTGGTGATTTTTAAATTGCCCACCCTTACTGTAAATTAAGCTTTACAAGCTCATCCCTTTCAACACAACTGTTTATATCTTGAACTATTTATCATTTCTTGTGCTTAATTTGAAAACAAAGTGCATTTTGCCTCTCATTGTTTGTTCTACTGATGAATTTGCTCTGAATTCCTTATCTGGCTATCTGTTGGATACAGTAGTGCATTTTTACAATCTCATAAGCTCTTTTCTATGTTTTTACATCAAGATGATAGAGGATTTTCCATCTAGTGGCAGTGGGTGGTAGCCTGATCTGTACAGTTTAGGAAAACACACTAGAGATTCCTGCATATAGTTGTTTTATTGGATGGAGGGCTTATTAATCAATTTACCTTGATTTTAGTGCCTGTATACATTCTGCAGAATTTGAGTGGCTGTTGGCTCATTTCTACAAAGTTAAGTACATTTATTGAATAACCATATTTTTACAAGTGGTTTAAAGTGCACTGTTGTTATCTTGAATTACTTTTTGCCTTTCCTTAAATTTGTTTGTGGTAGCATCTCATTGCAGACACTCTTTTAATGTGCTTTTACATTAGGAAGACTGGGATTGTTAATCTAGTGGCAGCGGGTATTTACCTGGTCTGAGCTGGAAAGCACACAAAGGGGTCCTAAGTATAGTCATTTTATTAGTCAGAGGGATCAGTAGTCCATTTACTGTATTTCCAATGGAGGTATAAATACAGCACATTTGCACAGAGCTGCTCACTGTGCCAGTGCCCTGTGCAAATGCAAATATCTGGAAACATTGCTTATTTTCATTATACTGTTTAAAGTGATATTTATTTATTTATTTTGCCCTTCTTTAAATTTTAAGTTATTTTTTTCAAATTACTGTAAGGGCTGATGTTCTGAACTGAAATACATGGCATCTAGTGTTTCTTAGATAGTATTAGGCATTTGCTTGTGGTTTCTTAACACTTGGGATCCAAACCAGTCATGTTACATTAGGAAGTTCAATGTCTGCACTCTTGTGGAAGGAGGTTACTGATTTCACCTATCTGAGCTGGGAATACCTGGTGGAAAGCTCATTGTGTGCTTACCTGTTTAGCCTTATGGCCTAGTTTGTGTAAAACTTGCTTTTCTCTGATCATATATAAGCCTTGTTTTTGCGCAAAGCTGCTCTTCACACAGTGGCAGTTACTGTTGTCTTGTATACATGTAATTACCAGAACTTGAAAGTTCCCTATAAAAACACATCTCGGAACTTTACCTCAGTGCAGTGTTACCCCTGGGACATCTAGTTTGTGAGGTGAGCAGCAGTTATGCATTTAGTTAGGACTGTTTACGTTTACCTTACCTTATTATAGCACTCAGGACTATTGCTGCTCAGACAGCATGTGGTTTGGTGCTGAGCAACATTGCTGGTTATGTTAGTTGCAGATTACACTAAATAAGCACCCTTCACCCATCTAATTTCAAACACTCTCCAATCCTATCCCCTGCAACTACACATTAGGGCCTACAACCATGGATGGGTACTTTCCTGTTATCTCTGTGTCCAGCTTGGTGGATATGGGTATCATGAGACAATGTAACAATTGCCTTATATATACTGACAACAACTTAATACTCAAACAGACAAATACAGTATGTGAAAGATGTAGCTATGCATTGACACTGGAGGCTATACTCTCAAATACAGACACAAAAAGCAACAAACAGTTTTTTCAGCGACTCACACACATCACTTACTGCACCCACAAAGGACCATACACATAGACCCACATATACAGAGGTGTTCACATGTAACTTACCCAAACCTCAAAGGCCTCTCAGACACAGTCTTCAGAAACTCTGCATGCACACAAACAAGACAATTCCTATCACAACACATAAAGCCCCATCTCATTGTGTCTCAACTACCAAGCCCATAAGGTGAAATACTCCACAACCCAATATTCTTGTCATAGGATAATCCATTGTAGGGCACACTAATGTCCGTCTTACCTGGCTGGATACGGAGAATGTTGCAATTAGTTGCCTCTTTGGGGCCAGGATCTGTCAGATCACACAAGAGGTCAGGTCACTTATCCCAAAGTACCAGTATGAATCAGTCATAGTTCATGTGGGCATGAATGACATGAGCTATACCTCCTTGGACTATATGAAGAAAGACATGATTGAGCTCTCAGAATATGTGTGACAGGCAGGTATTGAGCAGCATTCTACTGTCTCCAAGGATGATGCCACAATACCAGCAGAAAATGATAAACTTCAACATTTGGCTTAGCTACTAGTGTCATTCCAGAGGGGTCCAATACTTATCAGCCTGGGAGAACATGGTTGACAGGCCACACTGCTTTGCCAGGGATAGTCTTCACTTGTCACCTTTATGCTTTCAGATATTGGCCAAACCATTATCTGCCCCTATAGTGCCTTTTTTTAGTCATTACCAAACAGACAAACTTTCCAACATAACAAAAGTTACTCGGGACAAGCCAAAGATGCTACTGCTCAGTGCTAGGTGTCTCAACAAGAAACTGAAGTCCCTGGAAGCTCTCCTCACCCTGAAGAAAGCTGATGTCTATGCAGTTACTGAAACATGGTTCAAAGTAATGGAAAGCACTAAAGCAGTGCACGACTATAATACCTTGCATACATTTTGAAAGCCCACTGAACATGAAAGAGCAAAATGCAGAGGTATATCCATCTACATAAAGGATAAGCACACCTCAAGGCTGGTCAGACAATATGACATTCTTGAGCTACTCCATGTCCAACTATCCTTGGAAAAAAAAAAACAATATCATAATCTTGTAACAGTAAGACGTCCTGTTCGATTCTCAGCTAGAGCGCCTTCTGTGTGGAGACGTGTGAATGGGCGTACCTTCATTGAAGGTTGTGTGTCAGGGCTGGCAACTCGGCACATAAAAATCTACTGCCAATCATTAGCAGACTGGAGTTCCGCTGTGGTGACCCCTAACCAGGAAAAGCCAAAAGACACAACAACATCATATTCTTGATAGCTACAGTTCCCCCACAATGAACAAGGAAATCCATATATCATACCTAAAGTTATCAGAATCACTAACCGTCCAACCCAATACCATACTCATGAGTGATTTTGACTACCCTTCCATTAATTGGGGGGCTTACATGACCACTAACATGCAGGCCCAAAGGTTTCTTGACTTTGTAAGTTCAAATGCCCTGGAGCAACTAGTTTCCATTCCAACTCTGTGAACAAATATCCTAGAGATGGTACTCACAAATATTGGAGAGTGCTGCAGACCCTCAGTGTGATGCCCTCAGTGGTAATATCACATCAAAAAGCATTCCCCTTGAAATAAAGGTAAAACTAGTCCCTCCATCTAACCCAAAAACTTTATGAACTTCCCTAAGGTAAATTACCCCCTATTAAGGAATGGCATAGCTAGCTTTTGAGCACCCTCAATTCCAGAAATCACAGAAACCTATGCAGAGGTGTACACAAAAGTCCTGTACGCCCATATGTGATTGTAAAGAAATGGCAATACCAGACAGAAATAAACCCAGGTCAAACAGCAAAAATGAACCACCCTGGTGGACTCCTGATATTAATAGGTTCTACAACAAAAGAAAGAAGGAAAATCATGTCGAGAAGTGACAGAGAATATGCACAACAGAGCATGAAGTCCCTCATTAGTCTAAACAAGCAAATCAAGGAACTAATCAAGTTTCTGAAGGTAGACTTTGAGGCAAAAGTAGCCTCCAAAGCAAAATATTACCACAAGGCATTTTCCATTATGTCCACAGTCTTAAAGGCAACACCCAACAATATGTGTAATTAGTTGTAGATGGCTTCACCTATACTCAACTGGAAAATATATCAAATCTGCTGGTCAGCAAATTCAGCTCAAATTTCACCTCCCAATTACTCCCAGTTCTCCCAGAAGAAATACCCGCCACCACTCCACTGCCAATTATCATCAACGAACAGGATGCCACTGTGCTCTGTAAAGCTAAAAACATGACTTCAGTGGTGCCTGATGATATATCAGGTTGCCTTTTAAACAGCTTAAATCGGGACTTATCGGGCCATTAGGATCTGAATTTAACCATAGGATCGGGAATGGCTTTGCTGCTGTAGACTGGAGGACAGCAACAGTCATTCCTCTGCATAAAGGGGGACCATCTGCTGACCCATGAAATTACAGACTCATAGGTCTGACTAGTCTTGTATGTAAGGCCATGGAAAGAATAATCATGGACCTGACAAATAATGACATAAAAAACCTCCAAATACTGGGCCTAACCTAATTTGGTTTGTCAAGGGCAGTTCATGCCTACTGAATCTGGTGGATTTCTTTGTTAACTTTAATAAGGCCATGGATGAGGCTAAAACAGTACATACTGCCTACCTTGACCTGGTCAAGGTGTTTGACATAATCCCCCACTCAGGTATTATAAATAAATTCACAAAACTGGGCATAAATCCCTATGTCACCAGATGAGTAGCCAGTTGGCTCAAGAACAGGACACACGTTTAAAGTCGGTGAATCCAGACCCAGCAAGAGGCCAGCTACTAATGGTGTATCATAGGTCTCAAAACTGGGACCACTCCTGTTCAGAACATACTTCTCTAAAGTGAAGGCTAATGCAGAAGTCCTCTGGATTACAATGCCTGCCAATGACTGCAAGCTGAGGATAATCATTAAATCCCTCAACAATGTAGATATCCTTCAGGAGGTTTAGATGAACCAATGATTGGTGTCAGAACCATGGCCTATTACTAAATATGAAAAAGTGCATTATCATAATCTTTGAAAACTCAAATACCCCTGAAAATTGCAACATCAATAGCACAACCCAAGAGTAGACTCAGAGGTGAGAGATCTAGGTACACAGATAGATAATAACCTGACCTTTGCCATATGGCCACAGTGGAGAGGTAGTCCTTCTATATGTCACAAAGTATATGTAAAGGTATGGAATACGGATTCAAGGAAATTATAATCCCACTGTACTCAGCCCTCATGAGACTAATAATTGATTACAGTGCACTATTTGGCATGCATTTGACTAGGCACTTACAGCAGTTGGAGTGTCCTCAGAGGTTCCCCACAGAGAAAATACAGAGTGTAAAGAGTGTGTCCTATGTAGATAGTCTAAAAGCCCTATCCTCTTACATTGTCTCCTTCCAACTATAAAGGGGTGACCTATGCATGACCTACAAGGCACTCACAAATCCAGTCCTGATGGACCTGCTACATATCTGTAAGTCAAATAGCATGAAGGTCACCCTATATAGGAACCTAAACTTCATCAGTGACTCAAATAAAACATCCTTAAGAGACATCTATGTGTCTCAGAGATTGCCCTTTCTTTGAAACAGGCTTCCTATTGACATTAAGAAGAGCCCTTCCCTGGCTCTCTTCAGACACAGTTTGGATCAATGGATGAGAAATCATAAATTCAAACCTGGTGTTGCATCTATGTCCTTTATGGACAGGAGCAGTCTGTAAGATACTCAAGGCATAGATACAAATCCGTGTCATCCTCTTTCCCCTAGGGCCATATATTATGCAAAATTGGTTTATGTTGGCTAGGCCTGTAAGGGCTGTTAAGCCATTAAGCTAGCAATTTCCTGTGAACCTATGAACCTATAAGGAAACATGTAGAGTACTTCATGGTGTACATGATGATTTCCAGCACTACCCAGAAGTGTCATAAAGTTGGAGTAATGCCATGATCACATTGACCTGCAGTATGGTGGCACATCAAACATCCATGTATACTTCCATTCATACCGTAATGAGGATTTACTGGACTCAAATAGGAATGAGTTTTAGAAGAGAGAGACAACATGGTGCTGTGCAGATATGTGGAGGCATATCACATGGCACAACAAGTATTTCTCAAAAAGGTAGTGGAAACAGTAGGGGGGGGGGCACATGCAGCAGATTTCATGCAGGCCAAGTCAGCATTCATCTACACATAGCACATAGCAGGACCTCTAATTTAAGGTCTCAGTCCCACTGCACTGTGGAATAAGTATCTGTAGGGTCATCTGCACCAAGAAGGTCACAGCTTCACAGCAGGTCATCAGCTAGTTCACATGCCTCTTCACCTGCTCTATCTTCAGGAGATGTGTTTGACACATTTGACCTAGACCTACTGTGATTCAGGCTAGACATTTCAGGTACTTAAAACTTGACTTTTAATGCTAAGATGATAGCTGACAGAAGTCAGTTGACTTGAAAAGCAAAGTGGTATTAAAAAAAAAACAGAATTTGTGAGTGCAGAATGTTACAGCTGATAATTGTTGAGAACATAAAACAAATACCATACACCATTTAGAGAAACACTCCTTTGAAAAAAACTCAGTATCCTGCCATGTAAACTAGCCCTGTTGCATTTTCACCCTCAGCATTGCACAGATGATGACACCTATGAGGACAAAACTTATTGTGTATGGCAAAAACAAAATAATCTGATGCCCAGTACCTTAACAGAGAACAATACATTTCAAATGGAATACACATTGCATAATACCAAAACACGTCATATATTTTCCATTCATGTGCAAGGTATGAACTTAGAAATATGTTAACAGATTCATAGATAAGTACTTGGCTAGCTGCCCTTGTGGGCTATTTTAAGCCTAGCCAATTTCCCATTTTGTGCTCAAAATAACCTATCCCATTTGATTATAGATTGTACTTACCCATCCCATTGTCAATAAGTATATATTACCCCTAGTGAGAATAACTTGGGTCATGCCACAGATCATTAGAGGGGACCTGTGCATGGGACAAAGCATTTAGGAGGAGCTGCATCTGTCCATTAGTAGTACATGAGGCAGACCTGGAGTAAACTTTCTGTTTCCCATACAAAGATCTAAGCTGTGCTTGAAAATCGACAGGGATGAACTTTGTTTTATGTGGAGAGGGAGTCTGTTCCATAGCAGTGGCATCCTTTGTGAAATATATCTTTCCCTCCTTCTGTTGATAATGCAGAAGAGGTTTACATCCCTAGACTGAGCATTTCTGAGGTCATTTAACTTGCTGATGTGCAGTAACTCCATCTGTAATGGGTTGGAGTATGCCAGACACAGGTCACCTCTTAGTATTCTGTAGGATCTCGAGTATAGTGACAGAGCTTTGAGTCAATCCATGTAAGACATGTTCTTTAAGTCTTGTATCCTTTTAGTAAGGTATCTCTGTGGACATTCCAGTTGTTGCATGTGTTTGGACAGATACATGCCAAAGGAGGCATTGTATTCAATGATTAACCTAATAATGGTTGAGTAAAGGGGGACAACAATATCCCTAGATATGGACACAATCTCTTTACTTATAAGCTGTGCAATATAAAAGGAATTTCTTACAGCAATAGACATGTATTGATCAAATGTTAAATCACTGTCCACATAGTTCCCAAATCCCAAACAACTGGGTCAACTCTTAGAGTTATATTGTTGATGTGGTAATTCCCTGGGGTACATGACATTCCAAATGATACAATAATGCATTTTTGGAATTTAGCTTTAGACCATAATTTTGACAACAGTTATTTATTTGAGATAAACCTTCCTGCAGGATGGCTAAGTCTTTTGGGGATTCAATGACTGTTTCTAGCTTGCTGTCATCTGAAAACGTAGTAGTAGTAATATATTTGGTATTTTCTTTTACTTCAGAAAAGTAGATGCTAAACAAGAGAGGTCCCAGCACAGAACCCTAGGGACTCCACTGGTGACTGATCTCTATGTGGAGAGAACTTTCCCTGTTTTGATTATCTGCATCCTATCTGTGGGCCAGCTGGCAATCAAGGGGGTGATATGGAGGTTTATTTTCAGTTTAGCTTTTCTACTATGCCTGAGTGGGGAATTGTGTCAAAATTTTGGCTAAGTCAAAGTATATGGTGTGTACCATTTTCCCTTGATCCAGTACTTTGGTGAACTTTTCAAGAAACATCCACCATGATGAGCAAGCATGACCTGTCCTTGATGAAGCCAAACTGAGACAGGTCTAGAGTTAGGAGGTTTTCTATGCCCTGAACGATTAATTCCATAAGTCTTTACATGGATTTGCATATGAGGCTCGTCAAACTTATGGGTCTGTATTTGCCTGGGTCTGTGAAATGCCCTCTCTTATGCAATGGAAAGACTGCAGCTGTCCTCCATTTGCCTGGTACAAAACATGAATGGAGGCTGATACTGATCATGTTGTTAGGGATGTGGCTAAATTGTGCTTCTTGCTGTTTACGGTATTCCCAGGGATATTATCAGGACCCAGAGAGGCAGTATCATTAGCTTTTGATAACACCTTTAGGACTTTCTTGTGTGATAGTTGGAGTGTGAGCCAGTTTTAGGTAAATACTGAGAGGCAGACAGAAGGGAAAGAGGGGTGAAAGGGCTAAATTTATCAGCAAGTAGGTTTGCTATATCATCAGCCTCAGTGTAGGTAACATTGGTCACAATCAGCTCAGTGCATTGTTGCTCTCTGCTTTTGAGATTATAAACATAACTAAGAAATGCAGTGTGATTGTCTTTGGCTTGGGTAGCTATTTTAGTTTCAAACTTGGTTTTGGTCGATTTTATTAAGTTGAGTTGTTTGTTTATCTCGGTGAAAAGGACTCTAATATGCTGGGAATGGCTGTTCTTACTTTTGGTCAAAATTATTTTCCTTTTATTACAAAACTTGTTAATACTATGACTTTACCATACGGATTTGTTTTTGTGAGTTGCCCTGCACTTGTTCCTCTGAGGTACAGCTGCTCCTCTGCAGCTGTTTACATGCTGGTATAATCTGGTGGTGTACATTTTTGCATATTCAGTGGAGTTAACTAGTTTTGATGGGTATTTGAAGCTTACCAATGTATCACTACAGAGTAGATAGTTTGTCTTCAAGAAATACAGAAATAAAACTTTTTATTGAATGTACCACTTCAGCAGATTCAGTATGTGCACATTTAAGTACAGCACTTAAGTAGAATTTCTTGTCAAAAACATTTAAAATGTAATTATTCCATATATGTTTCCTTATGGCATCACTGAACTAGTGTTAGTGAGGAATCAGACATGACTTTTATGAGTACCTGTTTTGAAATACAAAAAAAAAAATAAAGATAAGAGGGACTGTCTGATGGACAATGACAGTGTACCATGCACCACATAGCACATTACAAAAATATCACTGCATGAATCAATTATACTATGTGTGAATTTTACAAGAAAAGAAACATTAAACTGAATGTCATGGTCCATAGTTCTGGACTAGGTGCTGCCTTTTTACCTGCACAGCTGTTTGCCATGCGCAAGCCTACTGAATGGGGCCCATTATTGCAGCTGCCAGCTGGTCATCATTAGCCATAGTAGAACAGGAACTGTGAGCTCCAGTGACAGCATGGGTAACTTCGCTACTAGACTAGTGCATGATCATGTTGTGTAGAATGCAACATGCAGTAAATGTCATACATGAAGTAGATGGGTCATACTGAAGGACACTGCCAGACTCATCCTGGCACCAAAATTGACATTTCAACATGATGAAGACCTTCTTGATAACAATATCAGTGTGGGATACGGCTGTATTAAAATTATCTTCAGCAGCTCCACTTGGATTTCTCACTGGTGTCATGAGCCATGACTCCAGTGGCTATCCAACATCACCTGAAAGAAAAAATAATGAAGGAAAGGGGGGGGAGGCAAAACATAGAGAAATGCTTTATTTTAAGCAACATAGTTTACCATGAATAGCTAGATAGCTAGTTAAATAAAAAAAGATTTATATATATATATATATATATATATATATATATATATATATATATATTTTTTTTTTTTTTTTTTTCTTCTTACCAGCAAGATGACCATTGGGCATCCTACCTTGCAAAAGGAAAGGTGATAAGGTGACCTAGTGTGCCAAATATGGGAACTGTGTACACCTGTAGGATACTGGACAGACATGTTGGTGATGTACCCCATTGCATCACAAACTACCTGAAAAATGATTGAAAGGTAGTCCTTCCTATTGTTGTACTACTACTCCTGTGGTCCAGATGAGGACCAAATTGCAACACGAATGTAATCTATTGCGCCAGGTACCTTAAGAAAACATATAAAAGGCACACGTAGACTGGGCTTGGTGCTAAGGTGACACTGGGAAATGGCTGTATTGATCTGCATGTCCTAAGAGTACTTCCAGGAACTGCTGAAGTATCCTTGAAGCAGAAGCCTGTGAGATACCCAGTGTGTCCCCAATCTGTCTATGGAAAGTCCTCATGGCAAGTAGGATGAAAGTTATACATACCTTAATAACCATAGGGATAGGAAGGCCATGCATCCTCTAGTGCCACTCTGGGGGGCATAATACATACTCACTAAAAACCTTACAATATCCCCATCTAAACAAGATCCATAGTTGTAATATGTTAACAACATGCATCTACAACATACAAGACAGCATAATGTGCAATTACAAACTGCATGATAAAGAGTAGTTCACATGTTCAAACACAGGGACATCATTTAATGTTTACTACGATCCAGCTATGTACATTAGGTACAGTCTCTATACTCCCTTCTTTTCAAAGCACTTCATCAAGACTACCCCTTCCGCTCATTTCTCAAAGCTAATTGCTATATTTATAACCTGTAATCTCAGGAACCACAACATTTTTGGCCGACCTTTATGATCACCATCTGTAAGGCAACAGTCTACTCAACATGGCTTTTCAGTACTTGCTTCAAGCAAGAAAGAGACTAGAAAGAAATGAAACAGAGAAGAAAAAAATAAACAAGATTACAGTCTACAATAAGTCAATTAGAGGTTAGGTCAAGGCCTAACTCAGGCGAAGTCTTAGTTGTGATTGTGTATGTGTATATATCATATATAGTTTAGCATAGTGAGGAAGATCTAATCATGGTATTGCATATTAATGATTACGTCAGAGTTTAGCTGAAGAAACTAGGTATGTGTTCTTTAGAAAGTCAAGCAGTACAAGGCAGAAGTACGTAATGAGGTAAATTGTGAAATGGCACATAGGATAAGTTTAGCAGGAGGTAGGGAAGCTTGGAGGGCTGGTTGTTGTGCAGGGACAGGATAGTTTTGTTTGGTAATATAACCCGAGTGCTGATTTAAAGATTTTTGAAGAGTCTGTTAGAGTTATTTGGGAGCATAATGTGTTCCAAAGTTTGGCAATGTAAAAGGAGTTTAGACTTTGCCCAGCTCTTTTGTTAGTTTTTTTAACCTTTATTAGTTGTTTATGAGATGATCTAAGTGACCGAGTAGGAGTGTAAGTTTGCAGGACTGAATGGAGTGCTGGGCAGAGGTGGGGTTTGAAAATTAGTTTATAAAATAGTGTTAGTTAGGTATAAAAAAGATGTCTAGAGAGTTCAAACCAGTGGAGTTCTGCAATTGCTTCACAATAGTGTGTACGGTTAGGTTTTCCTGAGGCAAATTTGACAATTTTATAATAGCAGGATTGCAGTTTATTATTGAGGGATGAAAGTAGGTTAACAAAGATAGCACTTCCATATAGAAGGGAAGGGAGGAGAAGGTTGCTTGCTAGTTTAGCTTTGGTTTGCTTTTTGAGGTATAATTTGTGCCTATATAGTTTGCCTAATTTAAATTGCACTTTTTTAAAGCATTATGAATATGAGGTGCAAATGTGAGTTTGTCATCTATTGTCATACCTAGTAGTTTAGCAGTTTTGAAGAGAATAAGAGGAGTTTCGTTTTTTTGGCATTTAACAACAGTTGAGAATTATTTAGCCAGGTTTATATAGAAGTAAAAGCTTTTTGGGTTATTTTGAGGGGTCTATATTATAACATCAAATTCTACAAAGATCGAATGTTATAATATCGACCCCATAATGTCAAACGCTGAAAACAGCGAAGGTGCAGGACACCAAATTCTTTCCTAAGGAAAGAATTTGGTGGGCCGTTGCTGTGGCTTCGCTGTGTTAAGCATTCGATATGTTGGAACGTTACAGGTTGGGTTCAGCTAAGTGTGTGATTGTGTGTAGGTTAGGGTTAGTGGGCGGGTTAGGTGAGTTAGGGTTAGGGAGCGGGTCAGGTAAGTGTGCAGTTGTGTGGGTGTTAGGGTTAGGGTGCGGGTCAGGTAAGTGTGCGATTGTGTATAGGTTAGGGTTAGGGGGCAGGTTAGGTAAGTTAGGGTTAGGGCGCAGGTCAGGTAAGTGTGTGGTTGTGTGTAGGTTAGGGGGCAGGTTAGGTGAGTTAGGGTTAGGGCGCGGGTGAGGTGAGTGTGCGATAGTGATGAACCTTAGGGTTAGGGTTGGGTTAAGGTAAGTGGATAGCTAGTAGTGTATGTAAAGTTTAGTTTAGGTTTAGGTGTAGGATTTTAAGTGTATGTGTGTGGATTGCTGTTTTTTGTGTGTGTTTGTGTTGTGTGTATGTTTCTCTGAATAGTGAATTTTTTCCCTGGGAAAAAATTCGCTATTCTGACTGTTCGATGTTTTCGGATTTCGGTGTTTAGGGTTCAATATTATAACATTTGATCTTTGTAGAATTCAATGTTATAATATAGACCCATTTTGAGAAGGTCAGAGAAATTGTTGGCGGAAGATACTATTGTCAAATTGTCAGCTTATTGAATCAAGTTTCCTAGTTGAGAGACTTTGTGAAGGTCTTTGATAAAAATATTGAAGAGCAGCGGCCCTAGAATGGAACTCTGAGGGACTTTTATGCTGTTTTCTTGATGGTCAGATTGTGCATTTTGGCATTTTACTGATTGTTCTCTATTGTTGAGGTAGGAGGAGAACCATTTGACACATTTGGGGGAACATCCTAGTTTTGATATTTGGTGTAGTAGTTTTGTATGTGATACTGTGTCGAAAGCCTTTGACAGATCCAGTAGCATTACAGGAGTGCAAAGACCAGTGTCAAGGGCTTTGTTGACAGTATCAGTGAATGAGAGCAGGGCTGCAATTGTGCTATGGCCTGGATGAAAGACATATTGTGTGGGAAAGAGAAGTTCATTGTCCAGGAGGTGTTTAAGTAATTGAGTCTGTACATGGTTTTCTAGTATTTTTGATAGTGGTAAAAGTATTGAGATAGGGTGGTAGTTTGACACATCATGGGAAGTTCCACCTTTATGTAGTGGGGTGATGATAGATTTTTTTCCATAAATGTGGGACACAGCATTCAGAGAGAGACCAATTTATTAGAATACTGACTGGGTATGCAATTGCCCTTGATGTTAGTTTTAGATATTCAGGGGGGAGTTTGTCAGCAGAGAGATAGCAGGGTTTAAGTTTA
The DNA here is from genome assembly GCF_019279795.1 of Protopterus annectens. Lineage (NCBI taxonomy): Eukaryota > Metazoa > Chordata > Ceratodontiformes > Protopteridae > Protopterus > Protopterus annectens. Next base: position 797,081,758 of record NC_056734.1, read on the forward strand.
TTTAGAAGTTTGAATATTTATGAGGTTGTAATTGGTTAGATGGAGAATGAAGGTGTTGATAGATTATTAATGTAGGAGTTTAGAGTAGGGAAAGTTTTATTATTATGTGAGGAAGTGGATGTATGTTGTGAGTTTGGGCTTAAGTTTGCTGTAGGGTCTTTGATTAGGTTTTGAATGGTAGTAATGAAATGGGAGTTAAAGTCATGGGAGATTTGCTTTGGGGTCTTATCAGGTGAAGGGGATGGGTTTTGTAAAGTGCCAGGATTAAGTAACGTAGAGATTGACTTTCAAAACTTTTTGGATTGTTGTTTTAGGTGGATAACCGAAAGGTAAAATAGTTTTTCTTATCCTGTATGACTAGTTTTTTGGAATTATTTCAGAGTTGCTTATAAGTAAGTTCATTTTGATTAGTTTTATATTTTTGCCATTGTTTCCATGTTTTATCTCTATGGAGGAGGCTCTATTTCATTGATTTGGTTAGCCAAGGGGCATGGTTGGCCTTCGTCCGTTTGGTCTGTATAAAGGCTAAGCTGTTTAGTGTGTCCAGAAAAGGTTTGTTGAAATAGCTAACAGCTTCATCTAGGGGGAGAGGTTTTAGTGGGAGCCAATTTTGCACTTTTAGAATGCTTACAAATTTGTCAGGGTTGAAGTGGGTGAGATCTCTGTATGTTTTGTAGGAGTGAGTTTTTGCTATTTGAGGGTGGGTCCTATAGGTGAATGCTGAGAGGTGATCACTTAGTATGTTGAGTAAGGTGTCTGCATTTTGTGGATGAGATACTAATATCCAGTCTAGGGTAGATTCTGATCTAGTGGATAGGCCATGGGTAGGAGTTGTAATAAGCTGTGTGAAGCTGTGTAGGTTTATACTGATGACTGGAGAGTTGGTTGTTAGGTTTAGCCAATTAATATTTGTGTCTCCTAGAATAATGGTTTCTTGTGAGATGTTCTGGTTTACCCAAGCTAAAAAGTTCTCTAGGAGGGGGATATTTTGGCCTGGCAGGATGTAAATTACTGTTATAATTAGTTGTTTGTTACTGTTGATGTGAAAGGAAGTTAGTAAGATTTCTTGACTGCCAAAAGTGGGGAGTGGTTTGGGATAGCTTGTTACGTTAAGGCTGTTTTCATAGATTAGTGCTACACCACCACCTTTTTTATTGAGTCTATCAGATCGAATAATGTTGTATCCTGGAAAAAGAATTTCAGTATCAGCAATATGAAGTTTTAACCTAGTTTCAGTTACTGCTACAATATTTGGGGTGTGAGTAGATAGCCATGTGTGGAACTCAGTAATTTTGTTACATATGCTACATGTGTTTATTGTTACAATTTGAAGCTGTAGGATTTATGAGTTTGCTGAAGATTTAGGGCCAGGGTTGGGGTAGATGTTACCAAGTAAAGTGTCACCAGTAAAAAGGAAATTAATAAAGACCGCTGAAAAAAATGTTTGATAGATGTAGTGCAATACTCACAATAAGGTTAAAGCCTGTGTTATGGTCATGTTTAGTCAAATAATGCTGTATATTCCCCCTGTTCCAGGAACAAGGTATATGGGTAAGGTAACTCAAGTTCTGGCAGATATCCATGTGTATAAGTGCCACATTTTCAGGAACAATATCAATAAAGTGTAAAGCAGGATTGCGCCTTCATAAATAATCCTTTCCAATAAGTCTGAATTATTCCTGTGTGCACTGCATGTCTTCTGTAATCTGACATCAGTCAACTGTTAAATTAAGTGCACATTTTCCCTGGAGTCACAGCATGTGAGCCCTAATCTCATGGCACCCGACTAAGAAATCACCAGCTGTCTAGTCTACTTAGTGTACACAAACATACCTCTCAACTGTCACGATTTTTTGGAATATAATGACTAATGCACCATATGTCTGGTCCTTGATTATCAGATAAATGACATTACTTGGAATGCAATGTATTGACAAATCCATTTACAGAACACCTTGGTAGCAACATATGAGCACACTATGTAAAACAGTTCCCTGTAGTTGTGTGCTTGCATTTGTCAGTGCTTGGCCCATATTGTCCCATACTAACAGGGTGAGAGGTATGTATGTGCAACATCATCTATACAAGAATTGGAGTCACTGTATATACAACTGACACTGCACACCTGTAGAAGTATGTATTATTAGTCTGTGTAGTACTATCACCAGCGAGGTCACTAATGGTATGTTTTTCTCTCTCTCCCCACCCTTTGTTTTTTTTTAATTTATTAATGTTATTTATCGTTATGGTTTGATATTAATACGGCTAAATATATATATATATATATATATATATATATATATATATACATATATATATATATATATATATATATATATATATATATATATATATATATATATATATATATATATATATATATATATATATATATATATATATATATATATATATATATATATATATATATATATATATACACACACATATATATTCTTTTAAACTAACTGCTATGTTGGCCTTATGGGTTATTTCATACTGCTTTGCTGTTAACATACTTACTGTTATGTTATTTATTGTTGTGTTCATAATATACCTTAATATGTATTTTGATTAATTAATATTATCTTCCATTATGCTAATATTAACATCTTTTTTGGTTATAACTTTTCTTACCTTATGTTTATATTTAATTTACTACAGCGTGACAAGGTAGGTCGGTTATAGGCAATCCACCTACCTTGGTGCACCCGGCCATGCACCAGGGCCCAGCACATCTGGGCTGCAGCCTGGTTTTGCCCTCTCTGCTGCCCCTGCACTACCTGCAGTGTCAGGTAGTTCTGCCCCCCAGGCTGGGGCTGGGCCCCCCACTGGGACCAGAGGTGGAAGGGATGATTTGATTTTGTTACCCATCAAGAACTGCCAGGTATGGTGCGCAGGGTGCTCCGCTGAACTGTCAGTGCATGCCTGCGCCAAATGGAGAGCATGCTCACCATCCTGGTTGGGCAGTCTCACCCTGGATGCCAGCATCCACCACTGCCTTCACAGAAGCAGTGAAGGAGCAATGTTGACAGACCCATGGGTGAGGACTTGAGTTGCACTGCTAATGTGTGGTTGCTCATGAGACTGAGATTCCACAACACCCTCCTCATCCAAGGTGCTCACCCCCTCTTGTGTCACACACCAACCCTGTCTGCTGTCTTCTCCGTCTTGTCTGAAAAAGCTTCCTCACCTTCCCAACTTACCTCCCCCACACGTACCTATGTCCCTTCCACAACATTCCACTCTCACTTAAAAAAAAATAATAATCATCCCATATATAGATCTCCATGTCACACACGTCAACTGGACACACTTAATTTGTTTCAGTTGGCTTGACAATGCAGTCAAGTTGTCGTCACCCCTCTCTGGGGTGACAGTCGAAATTCAACTAAATTATCTGTGACTGTGCACAGTTGTTGCTGATGAAGAAATGGATAGCTATGGTTCTTTCCTACACCTGTCCTGCACATCTCTAACTGCCTTTCACTATGTTTTTCCCCTGCTAACACCCATTTTCACCACTGTCCTATCTCCCCATTTTTCTTTTCTTTAACAATTTTTTGCTCAACATGGCTCGCTGCACTGCATCTCTTAGCTACGCTAAATAGTGCTTTACTGATATATGCTTTTGGAACAATATTAATCACATTCAAAAAGTACACTGGCACCTATTTCGAACCCAGGACCATCGCACCAACAAATCATCTCAACAAGCCACACAACTGCTAATAAAAACAGCTGATTTACGCAAAACATACAAATGCTGTAGTTCCCTTCATTAAGCATGTTTAAATGGTGCTGCACATCGAGCCACACCGAGGAAATCAGCTAACAGAATTATACAAAAATAGCACTGTAGTTGGCACTCTAGTACACAAATACATCACTATAAAGGCACACACATAAGCTTAGATGTATTTGAGGTATCTGATATCAGGTAACCCTGCAATTATGTCTACAAAATGTAAGAACACACTTGATAAAACAGTAATTGAAAAAGAGGACTTTAACTGGAACTGTGGTATACAAATGCAGCACTCTAAAGCCATACACATAATAACACATGTAAGTGCAGCATTTAACAGCAGATAACTTTGGAATGATAACTACAACATGTAAAAATCCAGCTGTTGTAACAGTGACTCTGTAGCTCAGTCTGTAAAATGCTTTGAAAAGGTAACATTTTGGTAACATGATCCTGGGTTCAAGTACAGCTGCATCTACCAATGAAAATACATATATGTGGCTTTCAGTATTATAAAGTGTGATATGTATGTCTGTCTCATCACCTATTTGTCCACCCAAAGCAGTACAGTTGGAATGTCTGCATCTATATAATAGAGGGCAAAGACCTGCAGATAGGACCACTCTCACCTACTCCTAGCTAGAAAATTACACTATCCTGGGCACCCTGCATCAACACCACCAACTCCTGCTGTCCAGTGGGAGGGCAAACAGAGAAGAGTGGGGCAGCATTGTGGGCTGACTTGGTTTGTAATGTCAATGTCAGTACAATTGGTCACCAGAGCAGGACATATGACCAGGTGTGAAACCGTGCAACCAATATGATAAACAGACATGGCCAGGGATCATGGTGTCACCAGTGGAGGGCCTGCAGTGGAACAACAATTGTCAGCCACTGAGGAATTCCTAGTAAACCTAGGAACACAGGACACCTCCAGGCATCCATCCATCACATAGTATGTTGTGGATGTGGGTGTCACCGTTTCCATGCAAGAGAAGTATCCAGGTATGCTTAGTTGGATAAGAACTGGAATACTGGAATACCGTACTGGAATACTGTAGCATTCAGTGTGTGTCAGGGTGTACATAGTTTTATGTGGCTGCAGGTATTTTTATGGGGGGAGGAGGTTAGGTGCAGTTTGAATCTCATGCTCAGACTGTGGTGAAGATACCAACTAACATAGTATGTACTGCAAATAGAGATATTTGGACATAGCTTGTCATAGTGCAACATGGGTTAATGTTTACATTACCTCTCCTCAAATTTTCACATGACCATTGGGAATCAGACATGGCCATGCTCCTGCTCCTGGTAAGCATAACGCTGTTTTAATAAAGCCTATGCATTTTTTTTGTCATGTAGGCATTGTGCCTTGCTTCTTACATAGCCATGAACATTTTTAGATTCACTAAGGGTTGCTGAGTGGCGTGCACTCACACACCAAAGCAGAAACTTCTGTGGTATGCAAATCACCTCATAAGCAGGTGAATCTCATGCAAATGAGGGAAGTAGAGCATTTCAGCAAGCAGATAGGAATCTCTTCAGACCCCGTGTTAGTGTCTGTAGTGTACATGGAAAAATTCTGTGTACAGCAGTGTAGACAGACAAAAGGGGTCGTAAAAATGTAGATATTTGCACAAAAATGCTATACCACATACACATATGACTGAAATGATCATTCTGTATGTCAGAAAAATGAAAGGAGACAAGTTAAATTAATTTTTTCTTGTAACAATCTGGGCATGTTTGTGCAGCTCACCACAGTGCTCAAACATGCTTTATTGAAAAAAAAAAAAACAAACAAATTAATTAGTATTTGACAGAAATGTTTTACATGACTGCACGTGGAGTCCCTACACTGGTGCACTGGTGCTGTTGTTAACATGGGTGGGCTCTGATGTGTGTAGTTTCCAGGTTGTGAGCATGGTTATCTGTGCAGATGAGGTGGAGGTAGTGAGTAGCAGAGAGGAGTAATTGTGCCCACATATCCCTTTCATGTAGGCTTAGACCCATGTGGCTGTTTACACAGGAGGTAGCTGACACCGGGGGGGGGGGGTGTCTACTGACTTTTAAGCTAATTTTAGTTTAGATGCGTGTGTTTGCGCTGCACACCACCTGGCCAAGCATGTCCCCTACAGGGAGTGTGTCTAATGACTTCTATGTTTTGTTTACCTTCCCTACACATGTTTGCATAGCAAGACACCGCACTGAGTATATTTTAAAAAAGAAATGTAATTAATTAGGTTTGACCCTTGTTTAACCTAAAATAGGGGCATGGAATGCTGTTAAATATATTGCAGCACACTACCTGACTGAGCATGTCCCCTACAGGGAGTGTGTCTAATGACTTCTATGTTTTGTTTACCTTCCCTACACATGTTTGCATAACAAGCCACCACACTGAGTATATTTTAAAAAAGAAATGTAATTTAATTAGCTTTGACCCTTGTTTAACCTAAAATAGGGGCATGGAATGCTGTTAAATATATTTCAGGCAGGTGCAATGAATCACAGTTGCCCAATCACATACACTGCACCTACAGCAGAGCTCTATAAAGTATGCATACACCCAATACTCTGTGCCATAACAGTACAGACTTGGGAATTTTAACTGAAAGAATGCTAGAGGCTATTACAGGTCTACTGCACCTGCATGTGCTAGATGCTGAAGTCAATGCTGCTGCTGCTGCTGCTGCTGACAATAGGCCTAGACAGAGAAGGAGAAGAGTGTTTAGACCCACGGTAACCTTCCAGGAGCTACATGATCTGGAGATTGTAGAGCACTACAGGCTGGACAGAGGCATGCTACAAGAACTCACTGAGCTCTGCTACCCTCAGCTGAGACCCAGAGCCAACAGAGGGGAACCCATCCAAGTGGAAAGAAAGTTCTGTGTAGCCCTTGGGAGACTAGCTACAGATACTTTCCAAAAACTAAATGGGGACTGTTGTGGTCGAACAGGCATCTGCATCCAGGGCACTCCACCAGTTCCTGGATGCCATGCTATCACATGCCAATGAGCACATTTCTTTTCCCCTCACTGCTGATTAGAGGGCCAGAAATATACAACACATTTACCATGTAGCACACTACCCTGAAGTACCAGGTGGTATATATTGCCTTCATGTACACATCAAGGCACCACCACCACCCGGTGAGGAGGGTAGAATCTATGTCAATTGCAAGGGGTGCCACTCTATCAACTGCCAGGTCGTGTATAATGCCAAGTGGATTATCATGAATGTGTGCTGGTAGCTCTGGCAGTTATCATGACTCCCATTTCTGGCACTTGTCACAACTGTATCAGATAATTTCTATGGGGGACATCCCGCTTGGCCATTTACTGGGGGACGCTGGCTATGGCCTGGAATCCTGGATGATGACACACATCAGAAATGCACACACACCCACTGAAGAATACAATAATGAGGTACACGCACAAACTGAGAACATCATACAGCATGTGTCTGGGCTTCTAAAGTCATGGTTTCAATACCTCGATATATCTGGTGGAACCCTGCAGTACTCTCCAGCCACATGTGCACATATGTTTATAGTATGCATTATGCTACAAGGGAAGGGATACACAGCCCCCCACCACTGCCTAGGTCATCATAGCCACAGTCACAGGAGGACTCCCTGATGTTGTCCCTGTAGGTAGACGTAGGCATGCCTGGTACTCCCTGGCTTTGGTGAAGAGACAACATATAATGCATTCTCTGACAACTTAGGCCCATAGGGACTAACACTTTACTCCTACTCACATACATATATTAAAAATTGATGCCAGGCACCCCACACAACCTGTACCTGTCCATGTATTGGCTGTGTACTGCTTGCATCAGAAAGAGTCAGCCCTGAACTACAGTTAAGTCACCTGCTTTATTCGCAAAGTAAGTCTCTAACCTACACATTAGGAGTACTATAGTACGGTATTGTATGTATGGATCCACTGCAGTTATGCAAGGAAATATTGTGGGCTATTTAGACACAAGTAACATCCACAGTGGCCTACAGTTACCCAGTCCATTAGTATGTGTTCCTTAATATTCACTAGGCCTTGTGGTAGGAATATGCACTACATCAGTCAAGTGAGATGTTAAACAGTGGGGTCACATGATAGTTGGACTATTGTGTATCCCAGCTGAACATGTGCTGTTGTTCTCCCACACCCAACACAGCAGTTGTCCCATATAACCAGTTTACAAGTAGGTCAGCAATGGTGTATCAGCAGTCCAAGCAAACAGAGGGCAATAACATAGAAATCAATCACACATTGTATGTCTCCCTAATGCAGGAATAACAATGTACATAGGCATTCTGTTGATTGTGTGATGAATGACTATTCTTTGAGTGGCAGCTCCTGTGGCTGAATGGATTAGGGAAATTAGCATGGGTGATGCAATCTGATGGTTCAAATCTGGAAGTATCTACATCTTTTGCTTGTGAGGTATTGTTATGTTGGTGTTTTCACAGACTGTCAGTCTGTGTGTGGTGTAACATTATGAACCTCTGTCACATATGGACATTTTGAGTGAAGTACAGTACAGCAAAACAGGGACAAATGTTAGTGTCTGTAACACACAAAACCCCAGACTGGAGTGCAGATAGGTGTGGCCTGGAGTCTCTTTATAACAACTGAGAGTCCCACTGGGCATGCCCATGCACTTAGTTAAACTTAGTGCAATCCTGTTGCCCCTTGATCAAAATGACCTGTTATGTATACATATATCTATACATACATATATGTATACATATCCATCTGTCACTATCCTTTTCTCACATGCATAGTATAAATACCTTTATGTATATTCAAATATATATATATATATATATATATATATATATATATATATATATATATATATATATATACACACAGATTCACTTCAGAATCTTGTAATTCCAAAACATTGAATTTCATATGGCCGAGACCATATGATCAATGTTTTGGAATATCAAAATTCCAAAAAAAAAAAAAATCCCAAAAAAAAAAAAAAAAAAAAAATATACCCCAACAATTTAAATGTTTTTGCAGGGGGGAGAAGACACCCTGCATCCCCTACACCCCCACTACTTAAATATTCCAACTTCGAGATTGCACTACAGCTAGGAAAAGGGAAATCTCCCATTCCATGCTGTTTGCAGATTTCTGTTCACAATGTTGGTATTCCGAAAGTTCGATCATATGGTCTCGGCCATATGAAATTCGATCTTTCAGGATTTTGGCATTGTGAAGTGTTTTCATATATACACATACTTCTCAGTCTCTTCCAATATAGCTACATAACACATATACATATCATGCACACACAACTACACACACATATATATATATCTATATATATATATATATATATATATATATATATATATATATATACATCCTTGTTATATGCAGAAATATGTGTGTGGATGACTGTATTGTCCTACATACCCTAATACTGATGAGGAAAGCTGCTCTATCACACATCTATAATGTTGCTCAGAGGATCCTAAGTAAGGGCTCAGCAGTACATAATGCACTTACCTACAGATCCCTATGCCTGCTGGATGTCATCACATAGACAGGAATAGGTGAGCAGGTGATGTAATGTATAATGTTGCCTGTACACGCACGGATAGGGCACATTGTACCTGCTCACAGGCCTGCCCATCCAAGTGCAAACAGCCACATATAGCCATACTGGTAACTGTAGACACATAGCTAGAATAATAACAGTTATCTCACTGCTAAGATACTGCATGCTTATAACAGTATAAAGCAAAATCATTCTGCAGGCCACATATTCTGTTCAACACAAGCCTAGTTTGTGTAATCCACAAGTAGTTTGCCTGCAATTGCATGTACAACAGACAACAGCCATGGCTCATGCGATGAGTACTGTGATCTATAGTGGGTAAAACTAGATAGGTAGGGGTTCTAATCTTACTGCCAGCCACAGTGTGTGTGTGTGTGTGTGTGTGTATGTGTATGTGTGTGTGTGTCTGTGTCTGCCAAACAACTGAGAAACCCTCATTAATTATCAAACTGTAGTGGTTTTGCACTTTTTGCACTGTAAGTTGCTGCTGGCTTCCAAACTGCCCTCTTCTACAAGACCTGATTATGTCATCTACCTTAAGACTACCACCTGCCATAACAGCATCTGACTCAAGCTGTAGTGCATGTGATACATGCTGTAATATATAGCATGTAAAACTAGATAGGTAGGGGTTCTAATCTCACTGCAGGAAACTTGTTGCATGTGTTTGCCATATAGCATATATTTGATTACCTCAATAACTTTCAAAAAAGTAGGGTTTTGCAGAATTTTAGTTGTAGCAAGTGATGTGGCACTCAAAATGCCTGACCACAACTTGGCCTGCTGATGTCATCAAGCATAATATGTCCTAAACCGACAGTACTATCAGACATGAGGGGTGTTGCATCCATCACGTACTGTGATCTGTACTGTGTATTATTACATGGGTAAGTGTTCTAATCTACATACAGCCAACTTGCTCTATGTGTGTTCTGTGCCTTGTCCTGTAGCAGTAATTGGAAGTGGTGCTGTCCTCAATGTAGCCATTTTTGTGTGTGTGGCTGTTAGAGCAATTTACATCAGCTTATGGAACCATTGGACATTTGAACTTCACTTGCATAATGGCCATATGGCCATCATAGTCTTAGACAATTGTATACCCTTATTTACATGATCAGCACATATTGCCCCAGTCCAAGAGGGACACAGGCAGTTCATCTGTGGTGAAATGATGACCGACCAGCCAGTCATACAGAAGGCATGTGCCGAGGTGCACTGAGGTGCTCTGCATGCCATTAGCAGACTCTGTTGCAAAGTTGGGTTAAAGTTTGCTAGACAAATCTCTCCTACCAACATGTATAATTAACATCACATACTATGTTAATGTCCTTACAGTGATTAATCCATGTACTATGCCACTTACAGTAATGCAGCATTTACAGTCAAGCATGGTCACACATTGCCTCATATGGAAGGCAGAGATCACCTCTGAGTAGTCTATATGCTATGGGCTACAGTGACATTCATTGAGATGATCCCCATTGAACACATGCTGAAGACGTGAGTTTCCTTGTGAGGGACCATACTCTTGTGTGCAAGTACCAGTACTGCTTGGAAGGCCCCATTACCGAATGGCAATTTTCACTCAGATATTGGCATGCTAAGGGAAGTGTACATGGAGGTTATGACTTTGTCAAGTATGGGTGATTGTGCCCTAAGCTATGATGCATGATTCCCATCATACCACTGGGAAAACATGGCGATTTCAGGCACATTAGGTGTAAACCTGAGTGGCCAGGTCTCTCTGCTCAGTTCTTTCACCCCTGAGTATGTACATCACATGTTGAGACTGATATCCTACTTACCAGGTACATAGCTGTTACTGTTGCAAATGATACTACATGTATATTTGCATTGAGTTTATGGCCATTAGTATGTCAACAGGCATTTGTTCATCACTACCGTCTTATAGGATATTGACATAACTCACAGACTCCATGAGTGCTCACACTTTGCAGGCATCAACCAACTTTGTTAGCACAGTCAGCATTCACCTGTATTGTGGTTAAATGGATTCCAAGCAGTAGAAGACCCAGGACTGAGCCTGTTGAGCACTGATGCTTACAGATCAGCTATTGGAGATGTATGTCCCTATGTGTGCCATTAATGGGCCACTAAGTACCCCCTACAATGATAGTACCATAGATGCCTAAGTGAGTGCTTTGTACATGATGCCTGAGTGGTGGATATAATCAGACAGCTTGGCTCAGTCCATGGGGCTATATGCCCTGATGTCCCCTCACCCAGGTCCTTGGTGACTGCTATGGAAATGTTCACTGTGTTTAACAGTCATGATCCCTCTTTCAGATATCCAAACTGTGGTGCTCCCAATGTTGTTAGTATTCCATGACACATCCCATGTAGGATGCAGCCTGGGATGTTAGCCTGACCAATAGTTGCTCTATATCCTCCATAGAGAGGCCATTTATGACCTGCTCTGTAGATATGGAAGTTATGGGACAGGTTGTAGGAATGTCATGTGTCACATGTGGTTGGGACAGGGGAGTAAAGCTGATTCAGAACATGTGGGACTACAGGTTAGCTATGACTACAGACTCATTCTATGTGGCATCATTAATTATGAGTTCACTGACAATCTGTGCCTGTACTTTGAGGTTACACATGTAACTACATTGTGCATTGTGGTTCTGCTTTACGTGGGTGGCTAATTTTGAAACATACTTTTTCTACACAACATCACAACACTGTGTGGTTGTTGTAGTGAAGGAAGTTGTGTCACCATTTTAGGGGGGCACCCTCACCCCAACTATCTCACAGCAATGTCCACTTCCTATTTTACAGCTGGATAATGGCAGTTGTCCACCAGGCAGCTCAGCTGCACCATGAGGAGACTGTTTTCCTCCTGGCAGGTACAGCTGAGTTTATGCAGTTGTAATGCTACCGTAGTAATGCATGGGTGTACAGTCTGCATACATGCCATCCCATCAAAGGGGGAGGTGCAGTCAAGCTATGTAATCCATTACACAGGAGGTGATGTATGGCTTTGTTAAAATATATATCTGTATTTTCTGCAAGGGGGGGTTACTGCTGGTAGTTTTAATGGCACTGATCTGCGGTCAGATCCCACCAGGAAGGACCTCACATTGGGGGGGGGCTGCAGTAGTCACCCATATTGGAAAACACATGTTGCAATATGCTAGTTGCCCTTGGGAGCATGTCATGGCACTGCTCCAGGGCAATGTAGGTAAGGACAGAGACTTACCTTTGGACAAGTTAGCTGCAGCATGAGTAAGTAACACAGCTGTTGGTCACTTAATTCCTCCCCACAATATGGTGTAATGATATATCTTGGTAGACACGTGTACATAAAAATACGCACAATGGGTGTCTGGATACATGGAGCTGCTCCTGTAGCTGGCTATTGCTTGAGTATGTGCCCTTCCAGTACTGATTGACCCTGCATTGTCTCTGGGAAATGACAGTGTTTCGCAAAATCTGGATGTGTATCTATTCTTAATGAGTATGTATACACCCCCTGCATTACCTTGAACACTGTCATGTTGAAGTGTGAAGATGTGGATGGACATGTAGTCTGGTATGCTTGTGGTGCTGTCCACATCCTTGAAGCAGATGTCCTTGACTGCACACATGTCTGCATAATGCAGGGTGGGGACACATTACACAGAGTGGGGTTCAGTGTTGCCATAACCACTGTGCAGCAGCAAAACCATGTTATATACAGATAGTGTTCTCATTGCCAACTTTTCCCTGAACAGTGCATCTAAAATACATTGTGGGGGTTTCAATACCTGTGGCCTTTACTCCAAATCTCCGGGATGTGAGATGAACAACATCACTGGTGTAGCATTGATGTCTGTTGAGCAAGGCATCCCAGGCAGACATGTAGTAGATCCCCTTACAATGACATCAGATGCTAAGGCATTTATTGACTTCCATCAATTTGCATGAGTATGGAGCCATCATCCTAGGTGAGTGTCAACTGCAGCTGAAAGTAGGGTCATGCTGCCACACCCTTGGTGTTGACAGTCTGCTATACAGTGTTTGTAGGTACACCTTGCAGTGAAGATGTGGATGCCCTTGCACGCACAGAGGATTTGTTCAATTTTGCTGACATTATGTTGGCCTCACAAGCGTACGATGCCTGTCAGACTAGACAGCACACTGGTTGTTATGTGGTATGATGTGAAAACACAGACATCTATGTCAGGTACATAACTGTACAGTATGACATGCCTAGGACATGTGGCAGGTGGGCACACATTGGCCATAGGTGGCCAGTCCACTGCAGTAGGCCTTACAGCCATGTCATGCAGATATGCACCAATAGTGTGTTGAAGGGCAGGATGCAGGGAAGTGCTGGGAAAGTGTGAACTATGATGGCTCACCAGCAGTGTGCTGATTGTTACAACAAGACTGGACATCTATGTCAATGGAGTTTGTACATTATATTGTGGCACTACAGCAGTGCTACTAATCCCATTCTTGTCAGTTCCCTAGTGAAATACCACCAATCCTGGAACACACGGCATAACACATGCAAAAGTCAACTGATTGCCCCTGGTTGCTAATCAGGGTATCTACTTCAGAAAGGGTATGTGAAGCCTACAGATCCTTTCATGATGTGGGACAGCTATTGTGGATGAACAAACAGGCTGTGTCCTGCTTGTCATGATGGGCTTCATAATACTGTTTTGTGTGTGGTGACAGAAAAGGTATCAGGACATGGTACCTATGTAAGAGTGGTGTCAGTCAGACCAGTATTAGTAGATGCCAGGCACCGGCAATTCTGTAGACTCTTCTGCTTTCTACAGTCTTCACAAGGTTATTGTATCCTTCCAGTACATACTGCTTGGGTAATGTCCAGCTGCAGAATGCCTGTGTGAAACTCCTACCTTACCTTCACAGGGTACACACATTACAATTCTCTAACATGTCTGCCTGTGCTCTGTACACACATCTTGAATGACTCTCTTCTTGGAACATACTGGAAGCAACTGCAATACTTAGCTGCATAAAGGACAACTAGCATGTAGAGCCAAGTAGTGTCCCCGATCTCTGACTCATGTGACATGAAATGCCATAAAAGGAGTTAGCCTGGATACGAGCAATAACATTGTCATACACCTACTGACACTGGACCACACACCGTCTGTTAGACTCAAGGCCAAATCATGCCTACCAGTTCTAACTGGTGGACCCCATTGAGTGTTCACTATGCAATGAATGACAGGAATATTACTCACTCTCCTACCATGGCCTGACAAGGTGTTTGACAATATTAGGCCAGTAGGCATTGCTGTAAACTGTGTAGGTTATCTACTGAGTGTTTTGTCCGCTGGGGAGTAGGTAAGTGTTTGACAGTCATAATCTGGGAGGACAGCATTGGGAGACCTAAGCTGCAATGACTCCAGTCGCCAGTGGATTTCCCCAGTCATCACTGATGGTTCCTCTCTTCTAGCCATTCCCCTCTCTGCAGTCACACCTACTGTCAGTGCCCTCTGACTGCCTACATTAGCAGGTGATTGCATATCAAGAGCTGTCACTGAATCCCACACAGAACCAACAGTTAACCATGATGGCCTGTGACACACATCCAGTTGTGGTCTGAGCCACTGACAAATACTAAATGCCAACAGCTGCACAATACTATCCTTTGGAAAGTCCTCCACCCACGGGAAATATAGTAGTGTCTGCAAACCACACTTTGTTGAGCCTTTAATCATGGACATATGGACATAGGGAGAAATGTAGCCTTTGACTTTTAGTGGTCGGTGAGATGTGGAGACATATTCAGTGTTGTACATCATAAACAGTCAGGTTTGTGATGTAACTCCCATACTGTCATTGTCCTACTGAAGGTTGCACTCAGCACACCTATCATTGTGTACAATTGCACCCTTGCTATGTCACTCAAAGGCATGTCCTACAACACAGGTTCCATGGTACCGCAATACACACTGAAGATAACATGTCCTATTGAGTCCGTGTCATGACTGTACATGTGTAGTCTGTCTCATAAATGATGTGTATGGCTGCAATACAGAGAGGTGTCAGATCCCACTGTATACCTCCCATGCTTCCATGACAGGACAAACACATGTCTTACCCAACCTACAGACCTATACCGTCACTGTGGTACAACTACTACATGTTGGAGAGACAGTTATGCCACACAGACAGTACAACCTATATGTAACCGGCCCCCCATACATGTGAAGCAAACATCTGCTGTGGCACACATCATGTTGAGGTTACACCATAGGATGCAGAACATGGCAATCATAGCTGTTGTCAGACAAATGTCTGCACTGGACACAGGAAATGTAAAGATGGGTCATCCACAGCACCATAGCCTGTAGATGTCATAGGTCCCAACACCCTGGTGACACTTATCAAGGGTATCAGATCTTTTCAAAGATTAGGGATGCATGAGTATGCTGCATGAGCCCATTGTCCTTATTAATCTGTTACACACATATGAACTTATGGAGACATGCACCTATAGTGCTGTACCTTGCTGAGGACATATTTCTTCTTTGAATACAGTCTATCCTGTCCTGTGACATCTATGGCTGTCTTGCTGCTATGTGTCCATAGGTGTGCCCAACAGAATCCTGAAACAGAAACATTAACAGCTCGGTGACACACCTTTCATTGTGTAAGTATACAGCCATTACAACATCAAGCAACATAAGGTATACGAAATTGTGTGTTTCATTCATTACAAATGTCGGAATACAGTATCTGTCAGTAACCACTACAAGTGGCATGGCTAAACAATGCATTACATAAGTACGTGTTAATTTATATAGTCACCCTGTGCATCAGACACATACCTTCATTTCCCTGCATCAATGATGAGGATGACATGGATGTAGCACAGGTTTCATCACTTGCACAGGGTGCTGTTTGGGGGTGTAAGAGGCCTAGGCTGACCCAAAAGGGTTGACAGCATGTGTGTGAGTCAGGAAGGAAAGCAAGCAAGGTGGACCATGGAATTGTGCCATGTGTGTCTGTAAATAACCTGCATTTGATAGTGGTGTGTGAGTGTACACAGTCAAGCTCAGTGCTAGCCCTACATGTGTGTATGTTCAGCAGCTTTGAACCATGCATGGCAGAGTTGACAGTTCACCATCACTGGGCCCAAACACAGGAACTGGCTTTGCCAGGAGTTGTACTGGCACCTCCTTGCCCAAGGTCAGAAATAGTGCTAGTAGCTGACCATGACTGCTGCCTGCTGGGACAATGAGCCCATGGCCTGCCACATCTTGCTGTGGACAGAACACTCCCCTCTGTAGCACTGGATGTACTGCCACTATGGAAGTGTGATTGTGCATGGCAATGTGGATTCTAAGCAGATGGGTTTGCTGATCTATGCCCATGAGGCCGACGCTCAAATCCAACCACACTTTCCAACACAGACACTGCGCGTTCCTAGGCAGACACTGTCTCAGCCCACCTTCTGTCCACTGCATCAGTGAACCAATCCAGGGTATCACCAATGCGGGTATCCGACTGTGCTGCATCGATGACCTTGAGCATTCGTCTGGAGTTCCTTTCAGAATGTGCCTGGTTCTCCATGATGGCCTGAAACATACGCCAAGTGAACCATGATATGACACCTGCAACAGGTGGTGGATGGACAGCAGGCCAGCTATGAGCAAACCTATCAATCCACCTATGTGAAACCTCACCAGGTCTCTGGCTATGTCCAGCGTCTACACTTAATGGAGCCATAGTTGACACACTTTCCTGCTCAATGTTCCCACCCTCTGACTGTCGAATATCTGTGGCCTCTAGGGACTGGGTATGTGTAGGTATACTGCCTGTGTGTGGTGACAATGAGAACAGAAGAGTGATGTCAACCTCTCAGACATATTCAACCCCTGATACCTGCGCTTGTCTCTCCCTGTGGCCACCATCATCATCAGAGTTTGAAGAGACACTGACATTAGGTTATATAGGGAACAGAGACCAAACCCCGTGGTCACCTGTGATAAGAGAGGAGAAAGTGGTACATTAATACCTACACTGTTATGCTTTGTAGTACTATGTTGCATTAAATGTACAGCTGTATACACTATTACAGACCTGTTGTATCCCCAACCTTATATAGTAGGACAAGAGGGCATTAATATCCCTACAAACAGATGCATTTACTTGTTAATACAAGCTCTGTACACAGCAGTCTCATCAACAAAAATGAGGAATACTTTTGACATTTGTGAAGACTGCACAGTTGACACATATGCCAATCTGCAAAGTCCTGACAATCCTGTCACATCCACCACTGTGATGACACCTACAAGGCATATATATGACTGTAACATGTCTACAGTCATAAAAGATCTGTGCATTTGGTTTTCATGCCAACAGTACAGCACTGCAGGCAGCAGGCCTGAGATGACACTTTAGGAACTGCATTGCTGTAAACCTACATCTATGACAAAACAGTGTTGTGCTTACCAGGAGTAGAACCACAGTGTTGTCCGATTCCCAATGGACCTGTGTAATGTAGAGGGAGAGGTAATGTCAGTACCATTGCATGTTACACCACAACAAAGTGATACATCCATATAGCTCACATTTACAGAAGGTACTATGTTAATTATTATATCGGTCAACATCTGAGCAGGAGAGTCAAACTGCAGTTATGCCCTTCTCCCCACAAAGAACACAGACCTGACACTCACGTAAGAGTATGTACACCCTGACACACTGTATGCTACAGTATTGCAATAGTGATCACACTAAGCTTACCCGCACGCTCCTCTGCCATGGAAACTGTGGCACCCACATCCACGATGTACGGTGTGATGGATGCCTGGGAGTTGTCTGTGCCTATGTTCCCCAGGAATTCCTTAGTTGCTGAGAGTGGTTGTTCTGCTGCATGCCCTCCACAAGTGATGCCATGATCCCTGACTACATCTGCTGCTCTTCTGCATGCAGCATTGATCATGTCCATTGGGCGGTGTCGAACCTGCTCATATGTCCTGCTTTGGTT
Organism: Protopterus annectens; assembly: GCF_019279795.1. NCBI lineage: Eukaryota > Metazoa > Chordata > Ceratodontiformes > Protopteridae > Protopterus > Protopterus annectens. Next base: position 797,100,072 of record NC_056734.1, read on the forward strand.
ACCTGTAGCATTCACATCATGGACAAGATCAGCCCACATTGCTGCCTGCTGATCTCTGTTTTGCCTTCTCCTGGACAGGAGGAGTTCATAGTGTTGCTGGAGGCCTTTAAGTATAATTATATTCTCATCCATGAAAGGTGCATGGCATTGTGGATACATGTGTCCTGCAAGACAACTGAGTGGGAGCACATTTCTGGATCACATACATGGAAGTACACTATGTAGAGATACAGCAAGAACATAATGGCTACCATATTCACTGCTTGCTCAGACATGTCATATTCTACAGTTTGCAAACATACTAAGTGTGTGGATACAACTAAGATACTAATGATAGTTATCTATTCCCATGTGTACCATGACAGATACTGCTGTATGTTCATACACCAAACACTAGAGTCTATTGTTGCATGTTCCCTAGTGGCAACCCCCCAATAATATGTTAAAACAACAGTGCCAAACAAATTGCAGTGTGCTATTACATCCAGTTTAGAGGGACAGTCCCAAGACACCAATGTGCCCCATTGACAAAAAGCATTCCATCCTCACTGCATTGTACATCCCTTGTAGGTGTAACAAATCTGGATATCAATGACATGTCATATTCATAGTTCTAAGAAAGACTTAATGCTGTAATCCCTATTCCCTGTAAGTATAGTCACACATCTGCATCCTGGTGTAAACAAAAATGTTACATACCTGCTGTAGTGCGAAACTCCTCTGATGATATGTGGTGATATTTAGGTTTTTGCAAAAGCATGTTCTGTGTGCAGAAAGACTCATACAGAATGGTTCCCCATAGCCAGCATGTTTGCCTTTTACAATACTTCTGATTAGCAGGTGATTGCCTCAACCAATCTGTGGTTCCAAAATGCTAATTGCAGGCAACATAACTGATTTACTGTATCATCAGCCAATGGCATGCAATCACTGTACAAGATATAAAGCCTCCATGTAGATTACAAGCCCCTTCTGATATGCTGTGCTAGACATTACTGGGGTGAGGAGACTAAGTCATTGCAGAAGTTAGGTCTGTAGAATCTACTGTTACATAGAGATGTGTGTGGTAGAGGCTGCAGGTGATGCTGCAGGTAATAGGCCTAGGCAGACAGTGTGAACAGTTTGGAGGACAACATGCTGTAGGAGTAGCTGTGGCAGCTGTATCAGCCTTGTAGTAAAGGTAGAGCCTGAGTGAGGGTAGTCATTCCACTCCAATTAAGGCATGCATTAAATGTAACTATATTAGGCATCAGTATCATTAACAGAGCACTAGACTACATGTTTGTTGTGTGAGTGACATAGGAGATAAATATAACAGCATGTCCACCATTTGCCAACTGCCAGGCTACCTGTTACAGTCTGTTACTCATTTGGAACACATATGCTGGCAGTCCTTGTTACAAGCAGGGGCTTTATGTGTGTATGTTAGTTTATCAGCTGTGGTAATCTGCACTGTGAGTTTGAAAGGATTGTGTACTGCACTCTGATAGTAGTGGGTGTCATTTGCATTACGTGAGTTAAAATCCTCTGTGAATGCCTATTAATATTAATGCATGATGTGACACCTTATGCACATATAGTGTTGCTATAGAGATATGTGAAGTGTGTTCCCATCTGCAGGCTTGTGACTTCCATTATAGACAAGCAGACATTTAATTTGTAATGCATTGTGTGAATAAAGAGTATATGACTCAGTGATTAATTGCAGGATTCACAATAATGTTATTTAAATGCTACACACCACCGGATTTGAACCCAGGACTGTGTGTGGCAAAATGCACTGTTTGCAAGGCATTTAAGAGACTGCACTACTGAGCCACTGTTACAGCTGGAGTATTTGCAAGATATGAGTACACACATACAGGCTGTGATATACTTTTCATACAGCCATCATTATGTGCATGGCTTTATATGGATGTATTTCTGCACCAAGGTCCCTGTTGTACATGTAATTTGCCACTTATTCTTTAGCAAGTGTACTTGTAAATGTTGCTGATAAAAGGGGACATTTACCTGCTATTAGAGACCTCACTTACATCCATTCTTGTGTGTCTGGCATTCTCGTAGTGTACTCTTGCACCAGACTGCAAGGTGCAATCCCAATTTTTGCATTATACTTTAAGCAAGTTTGCATGATGTGGAACGATGTGCAGCTCCAGTGAAACACACTTAATGATTGTAAACTGCAATTACAATGTTTTGCTCTAACCACCTGTTTTAATTAATAGCTATATGGCATGGCAGGTTAATGGAGCACCCCACAGGTACGATGGTCTTGAGTTTGAAGAGGGGAAAGGCTCCAGGGACCTAAACCTTGTTATCACAATGAACAAAACATGCTGGAGGGATAGGTTCCTGACCTAGAGACTCCCCATACTCTGGAATTGACTGCCCATACATGTCAAGCAGAGTGCCTCCTTGGACCTCTTCAAAAGGAACCTTGATGACTGAATGGGAGATAGGAAATTTATCCCGGGGATCAAGTCAGTCGCCCTGCTAGACAGGTGTCCAGGGAAGTAAATATTGTGAGAAGAAATAGCCTGGGAATTGTTATGGCTAGGCTTGTACAGGCCCTAAGGCCGATAGCCTAGTACCAACCTATGAACCTATGAACATATTTATTATTTAAAACAAGTGTATCAATATAGCTTCATTTAGCTAAGCTTAGTGAAGCAATGTGATGCGTTGCTCTAAAAATTATGAAGAAAAGAAAAATGGGGAGATATGAAAGTGGTGAAATGGGGTGCAAGCAGTGGGAAAACATAATGTAAGGCAGGTAGGTATGTGCTGGAAGGGTATAGGAAAGAACCATAACTATCCATTTCTTATATTGAAACAACTGTGCACTTTGACAGAATTTGTAGATGACTTTGGATTCTAACCCCCCAGAGAGAGGGGGGCAAGGACAACATAATTGAGTGGTTAATCCAATTGGACCAAATTATGTGTGTCTAGTGGACATATGTAAAATGGAGAGCTATGTATGGGAATTTTTTTTTTTTGGGGGGGGGGGCAGGTGCCCATTTTTTTTTAAGGTGAGAGTGGAATGTTGGGGGAGGGGTATAGGTACTTGTGGGGGAGGTAAGTTGGGTAGGTGAGAAAGCTTTTGCAGACAGACAAGAGAGACAAGACAGACAAGACAGCATACAGGGGTGGTGTTTGACACAAGAAGGGGTAAACACCTTAGATGGGGAGGGTGTTTTTAAATCTCAGTCCCATGTGCCTCCACAAGGTAGCAGCTTGACTCACATCTCTAGACATGGGACTATCAACACTGCTGTGTCACTGCCTCAAGGGTGGCAGTGGTGGAGGCTGGGCTCCAGGGTGAGCCTGCCCCACCAGGGTGGATAGCATGCTCTTCGTCTGGTGCAGGCATCATCCAAACACATGGAAGATGATCCTGCACACCAAACCCCACAGTTCATCACAGATGACAACTCCTCCTCCACCACCACCCCTGGAGTGGGGCCTATCCCCGTCCCAAGTGGGAATACTAGCTGACACTACAAGTAGTGCAGGGGCAGCAGAGGGGGAACCACCAGCCTGGGTTCCAGATGTGCTGGGACCCATGCCATGGCCGGAGGAGGCAAGGTAGGCAAATCACGAGGAACCCTTCGCCCTTGAGACACTATAGTAAAGTAGTTATAACAATAAGTTAAAGCTAGAATTAACCAAACCAATGTTAGTAGCAACCGAATGGAACATAATAATATTTATTAATCCAAATACATATTAAGGTATATTATGTGTAACAGAACATTAAGTAACATAACAATAAGTATATTAACAGCAAAGCAGTATGAATTAAACCGTAAGGCCAGTAAAACAGTTAGTGTAACAAAATATGTTAATATTAAATCATAATAATAAATAATAATAATAAATTAAAGAAGATAAGGGGTGGGGAGAGAGAGAAAAAATACAGTTAGTTACCTTGCAGGTAATATTACTACACAGAGTGCAACTACAAAATTCTACAGGTGTGCAGTGTCAGTTGTGAGTACAGTGACTACAATTCTAACACAGCTGATGTAGCACATACATACCCCTCAGGCTGTTAGCATGGGACAGTATGGGCTAAGCAGTAACAAATACACATACAGAACTACACAGGACAGTTTCACATAATGTGGACTTACGTAACTACCAATGTATTATGTAAATGGACTTGAAAATATATAACATTTTAGGTAATCATATATGTGTTAATCATGGAACAGAAAAATTAGGCAGTTTTAATTACATTATGAAAAATCGTGACAGTTGAGAGGCATGCTTGTGTACATTAAGTAAACAGACAGGTATCATGCCTTAGTTGGCAGGCATGGGTGTAGAACCAAATAGCTGTGACTGCAGGGGACATCTGAAACTAATGTTACAACTGACTTCAGCAACCTAGGACAGAGATGCAATGACTACAGCCCTATTGCAAATATTACGACAGATTTATAGAGGAATCCACAATGCTGCTTAACACGTTATTGGTATTGCTGATAATTCTCTGTGAAATCTACACACACTGTCTGCTCATAAAGTGGGTTACCTCAGCCATATAATTTTTGTTCCTGGAGTGGAAGAAAATGTGACCATTATGTGACTTACACTGGCCTGGAGACAACCTTGACCCACTGTATTACTTGAAAAAAAACAATGTACAGGACATTTCTTTTGCAGTGTAGAGCTACTACAGTTTTACACTTCCCTGCAGTGACAGTAGAACACAAATGCAATGAATACAGCCGTGATGCAAATATTAAGACAGGTGTATTTAGGAAATCGCAATGCTGCTTAACACTTTATTGGTATTGCTGATAATTCCCTTGTTTATTGCAGTGCAGTTGTTATTGTTCATTTATTGCACTACAGTTGTAAATGCCCATTTATTGTACTACATTTCGAATTGCCCAGTTATTGCACTACAGTTTTTATTATTTATTCTTTATTGCAGTACATTTTTTTATTCTTTATTGCTTATTGCACTACAGGTACCATAATATATTTGTACTTACCACACTCATGGTGCAACTTGGCCAGGCATGCGTCATCAGACTGAATATTGCAAGCCCTCTCAGCTGCAGCTGTTGGAAGAGAATTATGCATACTATTTGTATACACATTCAGCTTGCATTTTGGCAAAACAGTGGAAAAGATACTTACATATTTGTGGGGCATGCCCAGCCCTAGCCTGTTGGACCCAGGTGTCGAGCGTTCCCCTCTTTCTCTGTTTCAGATCATCATAGTGGTGATGACACTGCTCCCCAGTGTGGGATACCAGTAGCACTGGTAAGATCCCTAGCCAACTGATCCCAGGCCTCATCCTTACACTCTGTGCCTTGGTAAATGCCCTGCTTAGGTTCATAATTCTTTATGAGAAGCCCAACAAAAACCCATACTCCTGCACACCCCATCTCTGTGCCCGAAAGCACACACTCTCTCCATCACCGCCTGGCATATCAGCAAATAAGCAGACTCCAACAAATGATGAGGAATTCCCAACTATTGGCCTTAATACAGGCTGTTTTCCCACCTTACACATCATTCAGTAACATTCAAAAAAGCGCAGCTGTGCTTAGCATCGTACAAACCAGATAAAGGAAGCTGAGCAGTGAGAAAACTTACAGAACCATGGTTTTAGTGAAGCTTAGCAACACACAAGCAATATTAGCTGTTAAACACATTAAAGCAGTGCTTAGCATCATGCAGCTCTCCTAAATGTAAAATATTTATTTTAATTTAAAAGACATTTTGCTTTGCATTCAACAAATGATATGTGTGCTAGGGACTCGAACATGGACCTATGGAACTCTAGACCACCACTTTACCCATTTAGCTATTTTGATAGTATATAAAGTAGTATGCCTTCACATACACTACTAAGCAGTCACAGCACACAACACAAATGGGCTTGAACAGGTGTACACATATGCAGAAATAAATAATTACACCTGGTTTCTATTTTTAGATGTCTGGCAGGTGTCTGCTGCGTATATGTAAGAGTGGCTTTGCATTGCTGCACTGTGAGTTGCAGTGCACAAACAGACATAAAAAATAAAAAAATAAAAAAAAATACAGTTATCATAATTAATTCCATCCAGTTTCTATTTTTAGATGTCGGGCAGGTGTCAGCTGTCTATGTACAAGCATGGCTTGGCATTTCTGAGCCCCACTCTGCACTGCCCAGACATTAAAAAAAAAGAAATTAAAAAATAAAAAATAACAAAACACAATTTATAAATTTAAAGCATAAATTGTTACTACACAGCACATTTCAACAGTAGCACAAAACATTACGGGGAGCTTCACCATGTACTTAATATCTGACCAGCCTCTACACTTCTGCCTACATGGACTCAATATCCCTGTTACTATGCTCTCGCTCAGCAGTGCACCATTATTAATATGCATGACATACTGCCGAGTGGGAGCCATGTACATGGCTACATTCTGTATAGGCTCTACACAGAGCCTACATGGCTTTTGTTAATTCCTGGGGGTAGAATTAGTGCATTGTATTTGCTAAAGTGAATACAACTGTCTCATAGATAGGACCCAGGAAGTTAGAATTGGGAAGTCGACCTATACAAAGAAGCCACTCACAAGTGGAGTCCTTCGGGGATCATTCGTGAGACCGCTCTTTTTTGCCAATTACTTCTCAGAAATCAAAGCCAGTGTCAGCGGTCTCTGGCTGACTAAATTTGCAGATGATTACAAATTAGGAGCTGTCATTGAATGTCACACTGACACAAATGTTCTCCAGGAGGGGCTGACACAGATAAACAATTGGCATCAGAGCCATGGACTATAACTAAATGACAAGAAATGATTAATAGTATCCTTTGGGAAGTCCTCCATCTCTGGTAACTATCATATTGACAACACACCCCTTAGTGTTGACCCAGTAGTCAGGAACACACATAGATAGTAATCTAGCCTTTGACCATCATGTGTCTACAGTGGTGAGGAGATAGATCATTCAGTGTTGGTCAACTTATAAACAAAGGTATGGCATCTAAGTCCAAGGAAGTCATTGTTCCACTGTATTTGGCATTCATCAGATGTATCATTGAGTACAATGCCCCCTTTGGTATGTACCTAACCAGGCATATCCAACAATTGGAATGTCCACAGAGGTTCCTCACTAAAATAATACAGGGCATAAGTATTTATATATTTATTTAACATTTGTTGACCAGGAAAGTCCGACTAGGACAGAGCCTATTTTCAGTGCAGGCCTGGGGAGAAGTGCTCCAGATGCATGTCTTTAGAATGTAAAATGGTAAAATGTTCTATGCAGATGGCCTCAAGGCCCTATCCCTGTATTCTGTCTCCTACAGGCTTTTGAGGGAAAATATATGCCTGCCATACAGGGCATTGTCAGACCCCACTCTGGTGGAACTCCTGCATATCCATAAAACAAACAGCACCAGAAGTACCCATTCTAAAGACTTAAACCTTGCCTGTGATATGAATAGGACCTGAAGGAGAGATAGGTATGTATCCCAGAGACTACACCATCTATGGAATAGACTCCTCAACCATGTGAAGCAGAGTTCCTCCCTAACCCAGTTCAACTGCAACTTGGGCAATTGGATGGGAAACCAGAAATTCATCCCTTGTTTGGCACCTATGTCTGTAAATGGTTCATCTCCCAGGTCCATGCTTGCACTTATCAAGGGTATCAGAAATTGTCAGAGATTTGAGATGCATGGCTAGGCTTAAAAAGGCCCTTGTGGTCATAACCCTAGAAAACACCTATGGAGCTATTAACCTACGAATTAATAAAGTGTCATCCCAGGCCTGCCAGCTGGATTGATGTACTGTCTGCATGATTGCCAAATCTCACAGATTTTTACCAATGGAACACAGTTTACAGTCATACCTATTCCTTGTAGTTGTGATCACACTGATAGATTTGCAGTATTTGCAGGAGAGTACAGATTGCCTTATATGCCAACTGTGCTGAGTGTTGACAAATGTCAATAGTGTACATCACTGTTGCTCATGAAACTTTTGATTCAGGAGCTTATTCTTTACAAGCAATTGCAGACATTTTTTAGAAAATAGCGTCCTCTGGTCTTGGTGTATGAGGTTGTAGGGTTAAACAAGTCTGCAATACTGACAGCATTGTATACAGCTTAACATACATTGCAAGATAATATTGTCGATCATAGTAGTGCATGTATTAATGTACCACTTTTCCCTTTTTATCACAGGTGACCAGGGGGGTTGGTCTCTGTCCCCTTCACAACCTGATGTCAATATCTCTTCAGACTCTGATGATGATGGTGGCCAAAGTGAGGCACAGGTGGGGGTTGCAGGGGCTGAATCTATCACAGAGGTTGACATTCCTGTTCTGCCCTTATTATCACCTTACACAGTCAGTAAGCCTACAAATACCCAGTCCCATGAGGCCACAGATATTGGACAGTCAGAGGGTGGGGACATTGAATAGGAAAGTGTGGCTACTATGGCTGCAGTGAGTGTTGATACTGGCCATAGCCAAAGAGATGGCAAGGTTACACACAGGCAAATTGAAAGGGGTGCACTTAGGCGGCCTGCTGTCCTTCTGCCACCTGTTGCAGGTGTCTTGTCATGCATCACTTGGCATATGTTTAAGGCTATCATGGAGTCACAGGCACATTCCAAAAGGACCTCCAGATGAATGCTCATGGTTATGAATGAAGTACAGTCTGATATCCATGACTGCCTCTACTGCTTTGCTGATACCCTGGATTGGTTGACTGTTACAGTGGAAAGACAGTGGTCTGAGAGAGATCTCAGAATACCTCTCTTTAAATGGTCATTGTCTGTGATGGAACATCTGGTTGAAGTTGAGCTTCGGACTCATGGATGTAGGTGAGAAGCAACATCTGCTGAGAGTCCATGTGGCCTTGCTCAATCATGATCCTGTAGTGGCTATACATCCAGTGCCCCAGAGGCAAATATGCTATCCACACCAAGACATGTCAGGCCATTACCTTGTTGTCCTGGGCATTCCTGTTGATGACATGGCCCCAGCAGACAGCAGTCACCCTCAGGTAGTAGTGCCACTTCTGACCTTGGGCAAGGAAGTGTCAGTGCAACTCCTAGCAGAGGCAGTTCCTGTGTTCAGGGGTGGAGACGGTGAACTGTTAGCTTAAGCATGCACGGTTCACAGCTGTCCAACATACAGTCACATAGGGCTATCACTGAACATGCCTGTGTCCAAGAAGATACTCACACACCACTGTCACAATCAGGTCACCTGCAGACACACAGGGCACAATCCATGGTCCATTTTGCCAGCTTCCCTTCCTGACTCACACACACACTTGCCAACCTATTGGGTCAGCCTAGGCCTCCTGAACCACCACACAACACCCTGTGCAAGTAATGATAACTGTGCCATATTCCTTTCAACCTTGTCATCAATGCAGGGAAATTAATCTATGTGTCTGATTCACAGGGCGATCACCTAAATCCACAGTTGCCTTTCATATGCCAATTGTACTGGTCAATGACAGACATTGTCTTCTGTCAGTTGTAATGAGTAAACCACATATTGTGTACATTAAGTTCGATGATACTGTAATGGCTGTATGCTTACACAATTTATTTATTTATGTATTTCACATTTGTTAACTGGTTTAGTCGAACTGGGTAAGAAATTACCCATTTTCAGTGAAGACCCGAGGGGAAAAGCCCCGAACAAAACATACAAATACATACAAATAGAGACAAGTTAACAATATAAAGAGCAAAACAAACTTATGGATACAATGGATAAGAAAAATAAAAGTAACAATGAAGAGAGTCTCATGGAACTGTTTATATTTCAGGTTCAGAATTGTTTGGAACACACCTATGGGTACACTACTACAATAAACCCATAAATGGCAGAGTACAGGAAGGAATGTCAGCACAGAAGCAAAATGTTGTCACAAAGGTAAAGTAGTATAGTTGCATGGCTCCATAGGATCATATGTGTGGCACAGGCTAACAGGGACAATGGCTTCATACAGCCTACTCCTGCATCCATAATGTCTGACACAGTGTAGTACCCTTGATAAATGTAAGCATGGTTCTGGGAGCTCACACATCTGCAAGCTGTAGCATAGGAGAGGCACCATCTACATTTCCCCTGTGTCCATTATAAGCATTTGTCCTAAACCAGTTATGATTTCCTAGTTCGGCATCCCATTGTGTAACTTGCCCATGAAGTGCATTACAGCAGAAGTGTACTTTATCTGGATGGGGAGCCTGCTACATGTAGTTTGTAGTATCAAGGTTACACACCTGTCTCTACAGCATGTCCTATGTATACCACAGTCAAGATGCAGCTGTGTAGAACAAGTCCATCTTGTGCTAGTCCTTTATTGGAAGTGCAGGTGGTACACAGTGGGATCTGACATCTGTCTGTATGGCAGTCATACAATTCCCCTCCAAAGCATGTAGGAGACAGAATACACAGTTACAGCATTGGCATGTTATGTACACAGTGTATTGGGTTACTATGGGACCTCTCTGGCTGTTACAGGTGTCAGACATGCCTGTGTACTTACATACCAAAGATGGTATTGCACTCAGTGATAGGTGTGATGAGTACTACATACAGAGTAACAATGACATTCTGGGATTTACATGCCATACCATTCTCTATAGGTTGTGCAACAGTACATGAAGCACCACATCTTACCAACCAGTGAAAGTCAAAGGCTACATCACTCTCTGTGATTATAAGTCCCTGCCTAATGGGTCAACTGTTGGAGGTGTGCGGACAATATATTTTCCAGGGGAGTGGATGACTACCAAAAGTGTAGTATTGTGTATTCCTTGGCATGTAGTATTTATTAATGGCTCTGACAACAACTGAATGTGTGTGTCAGAACATCCTGGGTGACTGCTGGATCTGTGTGGGAAACCTTGACAGTTCATTATTTGCAATCATCTGCAAATGTAGTCAGTCTGAGGTCATTGACAGTGACTGTTACTGCAGAGAAGGGAATGGCTAGGAGGAGTAGTCCCAGAAATTATGTGTGTGGGTAGTCCACTGGTGACTAGTCTCATTGTAGCACTGGTCTTCACAATCCTATCTTTCCAGATAATGACTGTCAGACACTTGGCTATCCAATGGCTGACATACACGTTTATAAATAAACTCTACAAGGTATCCACAATGCCTGATGACCTAATCTTGTCAAATGTCTTCTCAGGCCATGGTAGTTGGGGTGTGTCATTTTCTCCTCATCTATTGCATGCTGTAACAATCAACTAGGTCCATTGCTTAGGGTAAGCATGATCTGACCTTGAACAAAACAAACTGGGTTTGGGCCAGTGTCTGCAGGTGTACTACATTTTTACTGATCATTTCCATGATAAGTCTTTTCATGGCTGTAAATATAACACTACTGAGACATCTGGGGACACCGCTTGTTACTTCATGCTACTTGCCCTGTGTGCAATTATGTATTGACTTTAATTCCATCATGTTTTCCAAGAAGATAGTCTGCCAACATGTCAGTGACTGTACAGAGCATAGGCAAGCAGTGAGGGGGGGTCATATGTACACACTGGGAAATGTACGGAGGGAGTGTTTACATAGCTATCCTGCAGTTGTACACCACTCAAGCAGTGTGTACTGCGATGGCACAATTACCTTGTGAGGAATGCTGACAAGGGGGGAGTCCCCTGAATTGCTGATGCCTGGCTACTACAACTGTTGGTCTCATCACAACTACTCTCTCCTGGAATACCATGCTTGTACACTTTGTCTCTCACCAAAAGCAAAACATTTGTACCAAACTCCACATGAGTAGCAGGTCACCGCCTGTTTGTTCATCCACATAGTTGTCCCACATCATGCAAGGCTCTGTAGGCTTGACATACCCTTTTCTAGGTAGATGCCTTGAGTAGCAGTCAGAGCAACTATTACAGTGTGGCATGGATCATGCCTAGTATTCCAGGGTTCTTAGGATTTCATTATGGCAACGAGTGGATGGTGAGTGAGAGCACAGCTGCAGTGTCACAATATGATATACAATGTCCAGTAACATACATGTGCAAGGTTGCTTGAGCAAGCACCACAATGGCAGTGATCCCTGTTAGGTCACAGTTTCACAGCAATTCATGCAGCCTGACCATCATCAGCTTCATGGTGCATGTCTGCATGCCATAGATCTGAGGCATATTGCAGAGGAGTGGCCAACTTTGGCCAAAGTGTGTGTACCCACACATGTCCTACATATGTCATACTGTACATTTATGAAACTGGAACACATGTCTGTGTTCCTAGATCATGTCACACAAGATCCAGTGTGTTGTCTGGTTGCTTGGCAGGCAGTGTAGACTAGCAAAGCCAGAGTAACGAATGCAAAGTTGAACAAGTTCTATGAGCAGGCATGGACATCTACACCTTCACTGCAAGGAGTCCCTACAGTGTGTGTGAGGCTGCCAACCCTAAGGGTGTACCAGCATGACCCTATCTTTGCTGGAGTTGTACATTATCACATTTGTAGGTATGCTATTGTGACTGTGCCTAATCATGGGTGTATAGTTAATCCAAGTTCAATATGGCTGGCAAAGCATTGTACCTACTCAACCATGTTATGGCACACTGTCATATGCTGTGTTACCTTAGGAGAAATACATAAAGGTGATAACATGTTATATTGCAGCACCTGTCAGGCCACTGCCTAACGAAGGCCTGCTGTGATCTATACCCAAGCAAGACTCTATTGCTAATGGCATTATCAGTGACTGCTGTGAAGATGTGGACAGTGTCCCAGACCCTATACTGCTATGCCACACAAACAAAATGTGTGACAGTTGTGACTATACAACAAACCTTGATTCCATGCTGCCTCACACACCAGTCAGTACATTTGGCAATGACCAGTTTTACAGCATGCAAACCTCACCACGTATTCCAGCCACACCCACATCACACACAATTGCATGTGTGGAACTCCTTACAACACACGTACACAAAGAACAGACACTTCAGATCCCCACCTGCAAGCTCATTACACATACACATACCTCTGCAGAACACAGTACACATAATAGCACATGCACCACTGTCTCACCGGTCAAACACCTGGGGCAAAACACAATTTCAACTCTATTATTCATAGGTGATTACAGTAAGTTACACATTGATGTCCATGTCACAAGGCTACACATGGAAAAGCTCACAGTTAGCTGTTTCTGAAGTGTCAGGATATGCCATAACACACATGCATGTAAGTCTGTTAACATCAGGTGATGTTATGACAATGTCATAGTTCCTGTTCGTGTGTACAACTTCAGATATATCACCATTGACTGTATGCAAACACATGACAGAGCTTACAGAGTCTGTTTCTGGTGGGTATGCTCCTAGACTTCAGCTCCATTACACCTTCACCTAGGATGATGGGTCAATACACATGGCAAATGACTGATGTCAATAATTGGCTTATCGTGTGGTGTCATTTTAAGGGGACCTAGTAAATGTAAATTTGCTCAGTAAACCTTAATGCTTTGCCACAGATGGTGTTCATCTGCCACTCCTGGGAGTTTGTATGGTGGACAAGGCTGCTGACATCACCATAGTGCATCTTATAGGTGGTGTCTTATGGGAAACATGTCCATAGAGGAAACACCATCTTCAAACATCATGGTTATGTTGGTACACACTAGAAATGCCACCATGAAACTTCACTCACTAGAAAGTGTCCTCACCTTGGAATATGCAGACATTCGCACAGTCACACATACCTGGTTTAGGGCTGTGGACAGCACCACAGCCATTCCAGTCTACACATATTTCCACATGTTTAGAACCCACACTAAAAGTGTGCCAGTTAATGCAGGTGGTGTATCCATTGTCATTAAAGATAGATACACATCCAAACTGGTTAAACAGTGTGATTCCCTGGAAACACTGCAGGTGCTATTCAGTGATGGTAGGCCACTTAATGAAGCCATTGCCAGGTATGGGGCAACAGCGTGACTCACAAACCCTGTTGTGCTTACTGGAATCTACCTGCATCTATCAAGCTATATTATAACACCATAGTGTGGGGTGACTTTCATTAAACACCATCTGTGTTGGTTACTCATGCTCAAACTCACTTGGCTAGAGGTTATTCCACATCCTTAAATACAATGCCCTGAACCAGTGGAGTGACATTTCCACAAGGGGAGCCAATAAACAGCATCAGGTGCTTACCAATATGGGTGAGCTCTGTAGCGCCTGCATGGAAAGATCTAACTACAACTCAATCTCCTTGCATGTAAGACTAAAACCTGAATCCCCCTTCAGCAAACACAGGTGTAAACTTCACCAAGGCAAAGGATAACCTCCTATGGCATGGTATAAATGGTGTGACTGCACCAACACCCTCAGATGGGTCAGGCAAAATATAATAACCTCTACAACAATGTTTTATGCAACCACCTGTACTACTGCATAGTCTCAGCTGTAGCTGACAGGAGGACAAGAAGCACCTCATGGCAAAGCTAAAACTAAACTTTGACTAAAACTAAAATTTGACATTCACATATCCATGACCATAAAAAAAGTCCACAAAAAACTAGGAGCGTTATACAGAAATAAGCAATTTCTCACCAAAGCAGCAAAGATTTCAATAGCAAATTCCCACCTTATCTCCACCTTATTTTATGCCTCTCCAATATATACCAACCTAAGGCAATGTGATCTAAACAAGCTAGAGACCTGCTACAACAAAATCGCCAAATTCACCACAGGGGCATCCTACCGTAGTCACCACTGTCTCTCACTTGCTGAACTGGGCTGGCTTGAACTCCCTCACCTCCTTCAGTGGTATCAACTCTCACTCTCCCACAAACTAGTAAACCATCCACTAAATGTCCCATCCCTCCAGAATCTACACCAGACCACTAAGATCCAGCAACAAAAATCACTTGCAGATCACTAAAGCCAATAACTCTGCTGGTGAAGCACTATTCTCTTGTGCCATAGCCAAATTATGGAACTCACTCCCACCCACAAACCTCCATACCATCATGCACCCACTTCAAACTTTACTAAAAGCGTGCCTAAAAACATGCTGGCTATGCCCTTGCAACTCCCACTCTAATATCATCCACCCCATCCAACCACTACCTTTCTTTCCACTCCACTAACTACCTTAATTATAGCAAGCTCAGATGCTCTTAAGCCTAGTACTTATTATACAGCAGGAACTTCTCATTGTAAAATTTGTTAATGTCTGTTATGTACTTCACAGATAAAGACTCTAGTTGTCTACTGATGTACTATGTTCTTCATCTGTAAATATGTTGTAAGTAATTGCTATGTTAAATTGTTAATCGCTATGTAATCCAATGTAACTACTGTCTGTTTATTTTACTGTGGAGCTTTGCTCCCCGGGCCTCCACTGTAAATGGACCTACGTCCAGTCGGACACTCCCAGTCAACAAATTTAAATAAATAAATAAATAAAGCAAACTGGGAGCAGTCATATAATCTCCCAATTATGGCTCTCTCCTACAAGATACAAGAAGGTCTTCGTGAATATATGCTTTTTCACATACTCATGGCTGTAACCCCATTTAAATGTGTATGTAGTATCATTTCCCTTGGTAACACCTATGTTCCTGGTAAGTAGCACATCATCAGCAACACCAAATATACATACTCAGGGGTGATAGACGTGGGCACATGGGCCTGGCCACACATGTTTACACCCACTTTATTATAGATCACCATGTCTCCACAGGGGTAAGAATGGTAGTTTATCATACTTGTATCATTAGTGTCACCTGATAATGATGTAGTTGTAACATCTGTGCAGTCTCCCCTCGGCATGCCAGTATTTCACTGCAATGGCCCTTTTCTCATGTACTTTTGCAAGCATCAGTGGCAATTGCACACAACACAAAGTTTCCTCACAAGTGAACTTCAAGTCCTCAGGATCTGTCCTACGGGGATCATGTGCATTAACTGTCATTGTAGCTTATATCATATAGACCACTCAGAAATTATCTCTGTCTTGCATACAGGACACTGTCTGACACTGCTGTATTGAAAATGCTACATATTTGTAAGTGGAATGGTACATGTATTACCCACTGTAAGGACATTACCTGGTATGTGATGTTAATAATACATGCTGGTGGGGGGTGATATGTGTACCACACTTTCACAAACCATTGAAACAGACCCCCACCTAACACCAATCAGTGCACCTCACTGGCGTTCCTCAGCTGTCGTCTGTATGATTGCCTGGATTATTGTCATGTCACTACAAGGCTTCTGCGTGTCGCTTGTGGACAGGAGCAATATGTGCTGATCATGTAAATAAGGGTAAGAATGTAACTAGGATTTTATATGACCTAGGCCTATTAGGCTACTAATATACTATGATCCTATGATCCCCATATTGTCAAGTCATCACAGGGTTTCTGCGTGTGTCCCTTGTAGACATGGGCAATATGTCCTGATCATGTAAATAAGGGTAAGCACATGACTATTAAGCTACTAATCCACAATGATCCTATGATCCCATACACTGATGTAAAATGCTCTAACATCTGCACATACACCTGGCTATAGAATAGTACCACTATCAATTCATATGTCCAGAACACTGTGCAGCATACGCAGTCTAAGTTGGCTGCAATTAGATTAGAACACCTACTTATCTAATGGTACACACTAGAGACCACAGTACTTAACACACATGCCATACCTCAAGTGTGCTATTAACATCTCTTTAGGTAATATTATGGTAGATGAAATCAGCAGGCCTTGCTCTGGTCAGAACTTTGGAGGTGCACATCACTTGTGACAGCCAAAATACTGCAAAACCCCACCTCTTTCTAAGTTAGTGTGGTGATCATATTTGTTTTGCAGGGAGATGCAGAAACACACACACACACACACACACACACACACACACACACACACACACACACACACACACACAAACATCCCATGTGGTCTGGAGTGAGATTAGAACCTCTACCTACTTAGTTTTGCACACTACAGGTCACAGTATTAACAGCATGTACCAGGACTTAAGTCTGACATTACAATGCCAGTTGGTAGTGTTAAGGTACATGACATCAGCAGTCCTTGTGGAAGAGAGGGGTTTGGAGGCCAGCAGCACCTGCAAGGGCCAAAAAATGCAGGCCCATTGAAATGTGAATTTCCCAGTTGTAATGCAGGGAGATGCACATCCGCAAACACACCAAGTGGGATTGAGTGAGATTAGAACCCCTACCTATTGCATCGTTCATACTACAGATCATAGCATTCACAGAACATGCCACAGCTGAAGTCTGTTTCACAGGTGATTGCAGGTGAATACTAGTGGAGTACATAAACTAGGTTTGTGTTGAACAACATGTATGGGCTGCAGAGTGACATTGCTTCTCAGTTAGTCTCTGCATTTAGTAGCCTTGCAGTCGGATAACTATTTTCTATCCTAGCTATCTGTCTACAGTAGCCATTTTGACCATATGTGGCTGCATGCATTTGGATGGGCAAGCCTGTGGGCAAAAACAATGTGCCCTGTCAATGTGTGTGTACACAACATGATACATAACACAACCTGTTCACCTGTTGGTTTATGTGTTGTGACATCCAGCAGACATGAGGGACTGTAGGAAAGTACATTATCTACTGTAGATCCCTTACATTGGGTAGTTTGAGCAACGTTATATATGTGTCATACTGCAGTTTTAATCACCAGTATCAGGGTATGTAGGGCAATACAGGCATGCACAGACATATAAGCATATGTCTGTAAATAACAGGGATATAAATATACATGCAGGTGTGTGTGTGTGTGTGTGTGTGTGTGTATGATATATGTATATGTGTTATGTAGATGTATGGGGAGAGACAGAGATGTATGTCTCTATACATATATGTATGTATATAGATTTACATATATATATATATATATATATATATATATATATATATATATATATATATATTTAGGTTCCCTATTAAGTAAGCGAACACTTAATTTAGCGAACGCTGTTTAATCGACAGCTAAATGGTAAAATGGCAAAATTCTGAAGACACGGAAGAGCGATTTTTTTTCCCAGGGAAAAAATCACTGGGCCGTTTTTGGGAATTTGCCATTTCCTCCGCTGTGCTGCGATCTCATAGTTGGAATATTTAAGTAAGGGGGGTGTGGGAGCACAGCCCGCCACTTTATTTATTTATTTATTTATTTTTGTGCAGACCAGCAATTTTTTTTTTCACTGGGAAAAAATCACTGTTCTGTTTGTTTGGAATTTTGTGTTTTCATTTTTTTGGATTGATTATACAACATTCGCTTTTTTAATATAGTATATATATATATATATATATATATATATATATATATATATATATATATAAAGAGAATGCACTGAAAGACAGATATGTACACATATATGTATGTAGCTGTAGACATATCTATATATAACAAGTCATTTTGAGTGGGGAGCTACAGAACTGCATGACTATGCGAGCAAGCCCAGAGGGACTTTTGCTAGATATAATCTGACTCTAGCCCACACTTGTCTGTACTCCAGTACTGGATTTGTGTGTTACACAAAATTACATCTGTCCCTTTTTCTGCACTGCTGTACATCACTAAACATGGATATAACTTTCTCCAGTTGTGTGTCATACTTAATATGTCACCAAGGTTAATAATATTACACCACACACATGCTGGCAGTCTGTAGCACAAATGGTAATAATGCATGCCATCCAAAATAAGTGGTTATGTCTAAATTAGAACCATGAATTCCACCACACAAACTAATCACTCTAGTCCTTTGAGCCACACAAACTGCTTGCAATGCAGGGATCATTCATCACACAATCAACTACATAAATATGTATATTGTTGTTTCTGCGCTAAGATATAGAATTTATGATCAGTTTCTGTATTATTGCCCTAAGACAGCCTAGCATGCTGATATACCATTGATGAGTTTGTGTTATAGCAGTTACAAGGGAAATCTGCTGTGATGGGGATAGTGGAACAGAACCTCATGTTCTGCTGGGATATACAGTAGTCTGAGTATCATGTCACCCCACTGTTTAACATCTCCCTTGACAGATGTACCAGGAATCTATTGCAGCAGGACTGCATGAATATTCCATGCATGAGGCCTAGTGAATGCTCATGGAAACAAGATATTGGAATGGGTACCTGTAGTCCCATGTGGATGTTATTTCTGTCTAAGTAGCCCACTATATTTACTTGCATAATGTACCAGATCTATACATACAATGCCATATCATAATAATCCTTATGAGTACTGTGTAGGTTATGGACTTACCTTGCAAATACAAAAGCTGACACAACCATAGTTCAGGGATGACTCTGTCTGATGCAAACATTACACAGCAAATACATGAGTAGGTACAGGATATGTGGGTTGCCTGCCATCATTTTTAATTTCTGTATATGAGTAGAAATAAGGTGTTAGTCCCTAGGTCCCTAGGTTGTCAGTTAGTGTGCTTTATGTTGCCTCTTAGCCAATGCCAGGGCATACTGAGCATCCCTATGTCTGCCTACAACAGAGCTCAAATGACAAACCTACCTACCTAGAAAACACAAGTGGAAAAAAACTAAGGGCAATGCTGCTCAATGCCAGAAGTCTAAACCTCAAGATGCATGCCCTTGAAGCCCTCCTCAGTATAGAGAACATCGATGTCTGTGCAATGACTGAAACCTGGTTCAAGGCTCCTGAGAGCACCCCAGCACTATTAGGTTTTACCTCATATCATGCTTTCTGGCCCCAAAACTTGGATTGAACCACAAAAGGAGGGGGAGTATCCATTTTCATCAAAGATACCCACACCTCCAGGTTAGTGGCAATGCACGAAGCATCGGAGACTATCCAGGTGCAACTAACCATAGGCAAAACTGCCTTACAGTTTGTAGCATGCTACAGACCACCCTCTCAAACTCAGGACCCCCACACAGCCTTCCTGAAGACACTGGAGAGTATGAATGTCTCTCCAAATACCATCATTTTGGGAGACTTCAACTACCCAAACATAGACTGGGAACATTACTCAAGCCCCAACACCCTAGCCCAAAGGTTCCTAGAATTCATAAACTCAAATGCAATGGAACAACTAGTCACCATTCCCACAAGAGGAGACAATATAATGGACCTGATCATCACAAACATGGGGACAAAATGCTCCACACTGGAAGTATATCCCTCTTTGGTAAGATCAGACCATAAATTAATCTCACTGGAAATCCACATCCCGCCCCCACCCCCTGCACAAAAGACGACAGTGAAGAACTTCTCAAAAGCAAACTTCACACTTCTTAAGACTGAAGTGGTATCCTTCAAGGCCCCTGGGCCAGTGGAAACCACAACCCACACTGCTGAATCCTTTGCAAATGCCTTCTATGGGCACCTTCAAGAATGCATGGATCATGCAATCCCAAATAAAACCAAAACCCATTCCCCCAAAGGCAGGCGCCCGGTCTGGTGGACCCCAGCCATAAACAAACTTTACAACAGGAGGAGGAAGCTACTACATGACAGAGTAAAATCCCTAAAAGGGAAGGCATCTCTGATCAGTACTAGTAAAAAACTACGATCACTCATAAAATCATCCAAGGCCAACTTTGAGAGAATAATCACAAAAGACACAAAAGACAATCACAAGGCCTTCTTTAGCTATGTTAGAAACCTGGGTGGAAACTCCCAGATATGCTCAGAGTTAGTCCAAAATGACACAAAATACACTGAACCCACTGACATTGCCAACATTCTGGCAGACAGATTCAGTGCAAATTTTTCCTCCCCCTCCCCCCCAAAAGGAGAATTAACTATCCCAGCAGAGTGTAGCCTCCCTAACATCTCAGATGCCCAGGTGAGAGCCGCCCTCTCTAAAGCTAAAAACACAGCATCAATGGGACCAGATGGTGTCCCGGGCTGTGTGCTACATGAACTCCAAGAGGAACTAAACCCACACATAAGGCTGCTGTTTAATCTTAGCCTTACTACAGGATACGTACCCAAAGAGTGGTGTACGGCAACAGTGGTCCCACTTCACAAAGGTGGTGCTTCTATGGACCCTGGAAATTACCGCCCCATAAGCTTGACGAGCCTGGTCTGCAAAGCTATGGAGAGGATCATTATGGAACTCATAAACAAAGACATTGGGGACCTACAGACATTGGATCCTACCCAATTTGGCTTTGTCAAGGGCAGATCCTGCCTTTTGAACTTGGTCGACTTTTTTGAAACAGTCACTAAGGCCATTGATGAGGGTAAGGCAGTTCACACAGCCTACCTTGACCTTGCAAAAGCCTTTGACACAATACCCCACTCGGGCATCATAGACAAACTCACCAGCTTAAATGTAAACCCATATGTCACAAGATGGGTTGCAAACTGGCTCAAGGACAGAACCCACAGGGTCAAAGTTGCTGGAGCCATGTCAAACTCTAAGCCAGTCACAAGCGGTGTCCCACAGGGCTCAGTCCTGGGACCCCTCTTGTTTGCCATTTATTTTTCCGAGGTACAGGCAAACATAGGAGGATTGTGGCTGACAAAGTTCGCAGATGACTGAAAACTGGGAGCCATAATTGATACTCCAGCGGACACAAACATCCTTCAGAGAGGCCTCATAGAAATGGATAATTGGTGCCAGAGCCATGGCCTTAAGCTGAACACCAAAAAATGTATAGTCATACCCTTTGGGAAAAACAAGGTACCGACAAATTACCACATAGGCGGTAATCCATTGGCACGGAAGAGGTAATCAGGGACCTAGGGACCCAGGTTGACAGTAACCTCTCATTTGACACTCACATTGTCAAAGTGGTTAGGAAGACCTTCTATATTGCCCACCTTATCATGAAGGGTTTCACATCTAGATCAAGAGAGGTCATTGTGCCCTGTACTCTTCTCTTATCAGGCCAATGATTGAGTACAATGCCCCATTTGGGATGTATCTCACCCGACACCTGCAGCAGTTGGAAAGACCCCAAAAGTTCCTCACCAAGAGGATAAAGGGTCTTAAACATATGTCATATGCTGCCCGACTGAAAAAACTCCAGCTCTATTCAGTCGCATACCGCCTACTCAGAGGTGATCTGTTCCTGACGTACAAGGCCATGTCCAATCCTGAATTAATGGACATGCTCCACCTCAGAAAATCCAAATCCATCAGATCCATGAGAACAAGTGACTTAAACCTCAACACAGAAATAAATAGGATGTGCTGGAGGGACAGATTCATAACCCAGAGGCTCCCTACACTCTGGAACAGAATCCCAGTCCATGTTAGGCAGAGCCCCTCACTGACTCTATTCAAGAGAAATCTCGACGAGTGGATGGGAGATCGTAGGTTTACCCCAGGGACCATCTCTGTGTCACTACTAGACAGAGGCATAGTAAACTAAACCCTGGTTAGGCTTATAAATGCCTTAGGGCAGATAGCCTAGTACGAACCTATGAACCTATGAACCTATGATTCCTCTTCTGAGTCCTCCTGTGACTGTGGCTGTGGTTATCTAGGCACTGGTGGGGGGCTGTGTATCCCTTCCCTTTGCTGATCCTGCTGCAGCTGTTTTCACAGGATCATATTGTGTAGCATAGGACATACTGTGAATGTATGTGCACATGTGACTGGAGAATACTGCAGGGCTCCACCAGATATATCGAGGCCCTGGAACTGTGACTTCAGCAGCCCAAACACATGCTCTATGATGTTCCTGGTTTGTGTGTGTGCCTCATTATGGTGTTCATCTGTGGGTGGGTGTGCATTTCTGATAGACATGATCATCCACAGTTCCAGGGTATAGCCAGCATCCCCTGTAAATGGCCATGTGGGATATAACCCTAGCAAACATCTGGTAGAGCTGTGATGTGTGCCAGATATGGGAGTCATAATAACTGCCAGGGCTGCTAGCGCACACATTCAGGATAATCCGCTGGGTATTGCACATGACCTGGCAGTTGTTAGAGTGGTACCCCTTGCAGTTAATGCAGATTCTACCCTGTTCACCAGGAGCCTTGATGTGTATATGGATGAAATCTATGGCACCCAGTACCTCATGGTAGTCTGCCACACAATGGAACTATTACATATTGCTGGCCCTCACCTCAGGGCAGAGGGGAAACGTTATGTGCTCACTGGTATGTGGTAGTATAGCATTCAGGAACTGGTGGAGTATCCTGGATGCAGATGCCTGTATCCTAAGGGCTACACATACCTTAGTTTCCACTGGGATGGGTTCCCCTCTGTTAGCTCTGGCTATGAGTTGAGGGTAGTAGAGCTCAGTGAGTTCTTGTAATATGTCCCTGTCCACCCTGTAGTGCTCTACAATCTCCAGCTCAGGTAGTTCCTGGAAGGGTTACACTGGGCCTGAACATTCTTCTTCTACTCAACCTAGGCCTATTGTCAACAACACCAGCAGCACCAGCAACAGTGATTTCAGAATCTAACACATACAGATGTAGCAGAGTTGCAGCAGCCCCTAGCATTACCTCAGTTAAAATTCCCAAGTGTGAACACTAATGGTTCAGAGTATTGGGGAAAAAACAAAACGTAAGGTGCATGCATACTTTATACAGGTCTCCTGCAGGTGTAGTATGTGTGATTGACTAAATATTATGCATTTCATCTCCCTAGAATGTGGGCTAATATCATTTTATGGCCCTACTTTAGTGCACTTTCCATTCATTGTTGTCTGCGTCATCACTGTTACATTGGTAGTGTTACGTGCAAACACATACAGCTATGTGCCGCATCACGCAGCATAGTTTAGATAAAAGTCTAAATCGATAATTGAATAAATCTGGTTTTAATTGCTTGCTGCCTATGTCATCATTGTGATCTGGGTGGTCTTTCCACATGAACATGCTCAGCTATGGTGCGAGCAGCACAAACGTGCAGCAAAACTTAAGCAAACCTAACAGTAACTGGACACACACCCCTGCTGGCATCCACATCCACTGGGAATATCAACATGGAGTGGGAGCCTACATGAAGTGGCTATGCAGACACAATTTCTCCATTTTTCTATTCAAGACATCCATCTCATTTGCATACATCCATGCTGACAGCCTGGAAACTACATGATTCAGAGCTGTATGACTTGGGCAACAGCACCAATGAACCGTTGTATGGCACAGATGCAGGGACCTATATTACATTTCTGACATATCGAATGAACATTTTTTTTCTTGTATTAAGTATGTTTGTGCACTGCAGCACACAGTGCAAACAAACCAAGATGATTAAAGCAATGATATTATTTTAACTTATCCACTTCTTCTTCTTCTTTCTGACATCCACAACATTATTTTTGCACGTATCTGTATGTGGTCAGTTTCAGGAGATAAATGTCCTAATTTCTTCTGTTTTACATCCTCTTTTGTTTGTGTAGACTGCTGTACATGGAAACATTCCATGTACACTACAGACACTGACACAGGGTCTACATGGATGCCTTTCCACTTATTGGATCATGCAATCTGCCTCATTTGCATATGAGTCACCTCTTATCATGTAATTTGCATTTTTCAATATGTTCCCTGTTTGCACATGCATGGGTGCTGCTGAGTGGCACTTACCGAATCTAAAATTGTTCGCGCTCATGTATGCATTGCACCACGATGCATACACAGACAAAAAAAAATCATGCAGGCTTTATTGAATTCTCCCTTACATCTTATAGGCCAAGCTCTGATAGTAGCAACCCCTTGTGTGAGAGCCTGTAGTACATACAGATTTCCAATGGCTGCAGCAACCCCTAACATTTTTCAAAGTTTCCCTGGGGCCATATTTCAGCATGCCAGCAGGGGTGTTTGTCCAGTTACCGTTAGGTTTGCTTAAGTTTTGCTGCACGTTTGTGCTGCTTGCACCATAACTGAGCATGTTCATGTGGAAAGACCACCCAGATCACAATGATGACATAGCTAATGCAAGTGCACAATGTCTGTGCTCATTTTATATGTTTCTGAATAACTTCCCAATGTTTTTTTCTCTTTAGCATGTACCTTGACTATTTATATGCTCATTAGCATCTTCAGCTGCTAACCCTTGTTTTGCAGCTAGACCAAATGTGCACAGCTGTTTCCTAAATCACAATAACCAGATTGTCACTGGTTATAACACAAATGAGCTTAGAGAGACATGTAAGCATTTATGAATCCTGCCTACTGCCTGTACTGTCTTTATATTTTCTAAAGTTAACCTGGGAGTACAGTAAGAGTCCACTTGAATATTTATGCCAGATTATTAAATGGATTTTGGGCCAAGTACTGGTGGGTGTCAACTAAATACAGAATGTGTATTTTGTTATGTGTGAATAGGTGTCTTGTCTCTATGTGCATGCATAGTTTGCATGGAATTGTATGCATGTGTGTATGTATGTGTGCATGCATGTTGTATGTTTGCACATATATTTCTGTGAGCGTGTGTGTGTGTGTGTGTGTGTGTGTGTGTGTGTGTGTGTGTGTGTGTGTGTGGTGTGCATGGAATTGAATGTGTGTGTGTGTGTGTGTGTGTGTGTGTGTGTGTGTGTGTGTGTGTGTGTGTGTGTGTGCGTGTGTGCGTAGTATGTTTGTACACACATTTGTGTGTGTGAGCATGTATGTGTGTCAGTGTGTCTGTGTGTGTGTACGTGTGTGTGTGTGTGTGTGTGTGTGTGTGTGTGTGTGTGTGTATGTGTGTGTGTGTGTGTGTGTGTGTGGTGTGCATGGAATTGAATGTGTGTGTGTGTGTGTGGGTGTGTGTGTGTGGGGTGTGTGTGGGTGTGTGTGGGTGTGTGTGTGTGTGCATGTGTGTGTAGTATGTTTGTACACACATTTGTGTGTGTGAGCATGTATGTGTGTCAGTGTGTAAGTGTCTGTGTGTGTGTGTGTGTGTGTGTGTGTGTGTGTGTGTGTGTGTGTGTGTGTGTGTGTGTGTGTGTGTGTGTGTGTGTGAGTGTGTGTGTATGAGTGTGTGTGTGTACATGGTTCCCCTTCAGAATCCTGAATGATCATATGCTCGAAATTCATAAGCCTGAAACTCAAAAGCCTGAAAACACACAGAATACAAATAATGCCTTTATGCCAGTACAAAGACACTACTATCTACCCACTTACCTTAACCCAAACCCTAACCCTAAGGTCCTTCACTATCGCACACTCACCTAACCCGCGCCCTAACCCTAACTCACTTAAACCGCCCCTAACCCTAAAGTCGGTCACTATTGCACACACGCCCAACCTGCGCCCTAACCCTAACTCACTTAACCTGCCCCAACCCTAACGTAAAAACAATTGCACACTTACCTGAACCCAACCCGTAACTTTCCACCACAACGCTAAGAATAGCGAAGCCACATTAAGGTCAGTATGTGTATTTTGTGTGCTTTCATTCTTTTGGGTTTCAGGCTTTTGAGTTTTCAGGCTTTTGGTCTCAGGCTTATGAATTTCAAGCTTATGATCATTCAGGCTTCTGAAGGGGAACCGTGTGCACACATGTATTGTATGAAAAGTATTTTTTTAAGTTTTGCAGAGTTTGTTTTTGTTATATTTACTTTCAAGGTTTGTGTATGAGTTCTTTTCTATTTCACTATAGTACCTGCTTCACTTTTCTCTGTGGTTTAAATTTTTCTTGGTTTGTATTTTCTAAACTATCAAAACATTCTTTATTGCTTGGTTAACACTCCTCATTTGATTTCATAAAACATAGAAATTGCCACTTCTTTCATTGCCTTGCTTGTTTTTCAGCTATATAATATAACCCTTATTTGAGTTTAACTACTGTTTCATTCCCACCTGGCTTTGCTTCCTTAGTACTTCAAGTCAGTTATAGTTTCCCCTCCTGTGTCATTCAGGCTTACAACATGCCATTATGTACTGTATTTTACTGAAAAGAAACCATACACTACATGGTATGAATCTAGTTTGATTTCTTATCACTGCAGTTTGTTTGTATTTAATTCCTCCTGGACAGTATTTCAGCTGGAACCATGTACATTTTATGACTATGAGTAATTTAAGCTCTTTAAGAAAACTGCTGATTTGCTTTGCTTGGAATTTATAGAAAAAAATCCTGTTCTGCTCTGTTTCATGTACTTATTGGGGGTGGGCCCAAGACTATAACAAATGAAAGAAGTGGAGGTTTCATTTTCATTGCAAATGTAGAAAAGTACTAATACAGATAAATGATGCGATACCTTTCACTTGCTCGACATCTAGAAGGCTGCGTTACAAAAATGAATCATGGTCTAATAAAAGTTACCATAAGAACTTTGTGATTAATGCTTCTGTCCATGGCACAGCACGTATTTCAAATTTTGCTATTTTGAAGAAAGATGTATGATATACACAAGCATATGTGTCTAAACTGAGTTTGCTTATATATAAACATTTATGATTTACCCTTTTATCCTTATCCTAGCTATTTTGCCTAATTACTACTATTACAATACCAACCAGTGGATATTCTTCTACTATATCCATGTCATGTTTCAGACAGGCAGTTAGGAAAACCATGTTAGAATAATTTTACTTATTTTGGAACTCTCTCTCAAGTTTGCACAATATTCATACATTATCTTGGTAAATTGCTGTAACCTGTTTTTAATGGTAGGGTATGTCTGCTGGCTGATCAGTGGCTCCAGGCTATCCGGTTTCAATTCGCTGCTCAGTGGAATAGTGCTTGCTGATGATGTCCATTAAGGGGAAGCATAGTATAAAGAGGGGAGTTGGCCTCAGATGTAGTTGATAAACATGGGGGGGGTGGAAAAATGGAAGTGAGTAGAGCATACCCCTAGCGGATTGAAGCACAGTTGTCTGAGACCCAGGATGGCCTTAGGATCCATGACCAGTCCAAGCATTACTGGAGTAAGTCTGGAGGGTGGGTAGAAGGATGGGTGTTTCCCAGTATGGATGGGGGGGGAGTTGGGAGCCAGGCTGGTTGAGTCATGTGTGAGGTGACCACACAAAAAATAAGTATATCTCCAGTGCTGACTTGAGTTCAATAAATCCATGCTAGCTTATGGAGATCCTGACGAGGCCATGTAAAAATAACAAATAGGAACTTCTGTGCAACAGGTATATAATGAAATTCTTGCTTTAAATAAAGCTTTTCCTGAAAAATCATTTTAAAGGATTCTGTCACTTATTATGTCTTAGTAGTTTAACATTTATTACTCGTAATACTTTCACTAAACATTCTATAGCAAATCTACTCTGCAATGCCTTATTACTGGGTCTATATCATATGAGCGAACCGCACAAATTGCGAACGCTCATAATATCGAATGCACCAAACCTCAAACTTTCAATTGGGGGGGCTGCACCCCCACAACCCCCACTAAATATATATTCCAACTCCAAGATTGCACTACAGTGAGGAAAGCGCAAATATCCCATTCTTCACTGTACCGCAATCTCAAAAAATGCACTTCAAGGTCCAGTATGTTCGATATTATGAGCGTTCGCAATTTGTGCGATTTGCTCATATGATATAGACCCCTTATTACTATCCAGACCAACTGCATAGCATAAGTTAACATATATCAGAACGGAATGTATAAAAAGAAGGTGGTCTCTGCATTGTGCCCTGTAATGTGTTAGCTTTACCTTCCAATTCCCGGTAGCTAAATGTAGTACTCCTGAAGGAATATCAAACCAGATACAGGGAAATACATTTATTGCATTTTCTTTGTGATCGTAGGATCATAGGAGGTTACTAGGCTAATAGCCCTGAGGCCCTTCCAAGCCTAGCCAAGAGTTTATCCCCAAAAAGAAACCTTAGTCAGCACCTGTCACCCCTCTCAATAAGGGACACAGGTGGAACTCCTGGGACAAATTTGTGGTTTCCCATCCACTCGTGAAGGTTGTGCTTGAAGAGGGTCATGGTAGGTTGCATACTTACAAAGTAGGGGTATGGAGCAGAGACCCCCACATGGGAGGCCATAGAAAGACTATAACCTCCACTGCAAAAAGTGTTTCAAGTATGGTTGTTGCATTTCTTACTTTTTTTTGGTCTAGTGGAGAGCTGTAACTGTTTTTACTAAGTTTGACATAAGGCAATAAAAGAAGGTTGATCTGTTTTTATATGGATATGATCAACAAGCTATAAATTAAATGTATTTCTGCAATTTTTTTTAATTATGTACTATGCTTCACCCATTTGGTTAAGGCAATTTATCTTACTGGTGCTACTCCATAACTTGTAGCTTTTAGTATTCTCTGATTACTGTTTGCATAGGTTTAAAAAAATGTGTTTCATTGTCTTAATACAAGTTGTTCTGAAGTTTATTTCTACTCCTAGACTGAATATTCCAGGGAATGCCTGGCTAGAAGAGCATAGCAAGCTTTAATGAAGTATGACACTTTATCATATCACAGGACTTTTAGAAGATTACTTTATACCGACTTAAAAATAAAAAGCATTTGGAGAACATTGTGATGATTCCTTGCCTGCAAAATCATATGACTCATTTCAAACAGTTATGCTGAATACTGCTGTGCATGTCTTTTCTTTGAAATGAAACAAATGAGCAGCATATTCTGTCTGTCTATGGGTCAGAGATGGCCTTGAGCAAACTGGTGGCCTTGGGCGAAAAAGCTCAATGGCACCCACCACAGCTCCCATCCCATACTGGCCTATTGACACTATCCAGGTTACTTTTCTCTTCCTTTTTTCTCTCAGTTAGTCTTACTCTTCATTTTTTCTCAAGGCATTCATTCTTTCAACATGCTCACCTCTGAAGTTATTTATTCATTCATCCATACAACATATTCTATCAGGGCGTGTCAGCACTCTGATAACTGTGAAGGAAACAACTGCATTAAAACAAAGGTACAGAATCCATTGAGGTTCTAGATGCTCTAAGGTGCATTTTACAGTTTTTCAAACATTTTCATGTAGTGATTCCTTGAAAAAAACAACAATTAAAAAAAGATATTTAGCATTGCTTTGCTTTTTCCTGTATCCTTTCAGAACATTGTAACTGACCAAGACTGCTCTGTAATAATGGAAATAACTGTATTAAGTTGGAAGTCTGGGGGCCTTCAAGACTCCAGAAGCCATAAGGTTTCTAGATGATCTGAGAATGCATTTTAGAGTGTTTTTTTTAATAACCTTTTCATTCAACAATGCACTGAATGAAAACCATGATTAAAGAATTGGGCCAGATTCAATAAGGCCTACAGTAAGTGTACACTGAGTGTACACTAAGAGTATGCGATATGTATTCAATTAAATCCATGTTACATTTTTTGTGCTTTCTAGTCACTCAGAAAGATTACACTAAGTGTGCATGTAGTCTACACTTTGAGGTAACCTTTATGAATCCCTGTCAATATTTAAAGCTGCAGGAATATCAGCAGGAAAACTAAAAATAGGAGGAAGAAGATGCGAGTTGTGTCTGTGTTGCCTGTTCACTCAGAACGGTGTGCACTTACTGTACACTTAGTGTAGGCATTATTGATTCCCGGGGTTATTCAAACTTCAACTTTGCTTTTTTCTGCAAACATTCAACATACTCTAGCTTACCAAAACTGCCCAGTGAAAATTAAATTAAGCTGGGGGCTACTAGGCACCCAGAAACCATGCTGTTATAGATGTCTTGAGGTGCATTTTAAAATTTTCCCCAGCCTTTTGATACAATGATGCCCTAAACTAACATTATACAAACAGAAAATAAATTCAATCTTAATTTTTTATTTTAAGAAAGAATTAAGTTGTATCCAAGTTTTAATGTTTAAAGCTGACCAAACACTAGATCACAATAAATTGAGAAAAAATGCTTTTGATGATACATATATCATATCTAGGTATAGTGCCTATAACCTACCACACCCTACACACCTCAAAATAGCTAGTTACTTTCTATGTGTCCACCACTGGTGTTATATTGGGCTTAAAATTAAGACACAAATGTTGCAATCACAGTTCAGGCTGCTGCTGTTATATTTATGTACAACATGACTGCATTGCAAAAAGAAAGTCATCTTCTCTGCACTCTTCTGATGTCAGACTGGGATAGAACTGAAAAAAAAATAGAGTATAACATATTTGCTGTCAGGCATATATAAACAGCATGCTTATTTATTGTACCCCCCAAAAATTGCCACCTGTATATGCATCAGATGTTTGATTGTGAAGAAAAAATGATAATAATTACAATAATGTTTCCAACATGTCACTTCTAGAGACAGTACAGTGCTCCTATACAATCTATATTGACACGTTGTGCACTCCTCTGAAGTTTGTGTGGAAAGCTAAAGAAATAATGATCACACTGTCCCCAGCCCAACACAAGATATTACCTCCGAGGTTTGGGAGGGATGTTAAAGAAATAATGACAGTGTCACCAGCCTCCACACAAGTACACTGACATTCTCTGTACACCCATGAGTAGGGCTGATTTTAGATTAGGTGGGGTTTGAGGCAGAGATGATTGCTAAACCCATGTCAAAATCCACTTATACAGCCTTGTTGTGTAGGGGCCACCACTGCACAGACGTTTTGAACATCTGGATATTCTGTGATTAACTTACCCTATATTTTTGGAGAGACGACTGTTAAACTGTGCAAGTGAGAGCAGGGCCACTTACTTTCATCCAGACAACCCCTACCAAGTAATTACAGCAACTTCTATGTACAATATAGATGTCTGGTTGGGATAAAAGAAGATGACAGTGGAATGTATTTCACCATTGTTCCAAGCATACAGCTGCCACACATTAAATATTATACATTGCTTCACATAATCACATTAGTCCTGCAAAGCCAAAAATAATAAGAAGCAGCATTAAGAAACTGGTCATTTTCTTCCACAGAAAATAGCCACAGCAATTATACTTATTCTTTCTGAGCATATCAGGTGTCCAGTTAAGTGGTCCATCTTATTTTCCCAAATGTGCACTAGTCCTTCAAAGCCAAATAGTGACTATTTAAACTAAGAAAAGACAAAAAGGTCAGTTACTTTCATCCAGCCAAACCCAACTCCCTCCCAGCAATTAAAGTCACAACATCTGATGTCTATGTTTTATTATTTCAGTTTCATAGTCCACACAAACAGGATACTATACATTAAAGTGTTCCAATCCAAGTTGTTTCACACAAATCACAAAGTCAGTAAAACATCACCACAAATATCTGGTAGATCGCTGTCGGCATCATTGTAAAATAGTAATGACACTGACCTCATCATACCATTCCTCTCATTTCAACTGTCCACGCAAATCATAATGCCAGAACTACTGGCCAAAATATCGGGCTGATCACTGCCAATATTATTTTTAATAACCAAGTTTTATTTCTGTCTATTATTCATGTTTACATTCTGGGCAGTCCTTGTGCATGGTGCCGTTATTATCTTTGTAAGTGGCTGGCCCTTTATTCATAGTTAACACTAATGAATGACATTTCACATTCTGTATTTCACCAATTTCTTTTTAACAGAAGTCCTAGCCCAAAGTCAGCAGTCCAATTTCTATATCATCTTACTATGGAAAACTACATTTCTCCACTTTCAACCTCTCTCTTGATATTGTATTTCCATTCATGTTGTCTTTATTCCTGGTCCACCTCAGGGTTTAAATGTCTGCCTGCCCTGTATGCCTTTATTTTTCTCTTGGTTCTTCCCATCATTGTTTCACTTTGCATAGTACATCATATTCTTCAGCTAAATACTAATGCATTTACAAATCCACCCACCCACCTTACCTTGAAGCATGTACTTTGCTATGCATTATTTCTTATCATATGTCTTATTTCCTTTTATGCCCTTTTCATCTCTATTCTTTTTACTGTTTGCACTGTGATTTTATGTTATTTTTACATTCATCCCATTTCCTCTCTTTACTATACACTTTATGTCCTCCTTTTCAATTCCTTTAATTTATCCAATTTTTCTCATATATTCCTACCTCTAACTGTGGTTGTTCTTTCTTTTCTGCCTCTTTAATCTGGTATACACATTTTACTAAAGCCTTTGTTATTGGCAGTGACTGTATTTCCAACTCTTTGTTATAGCTTTTTTTTTTTTTTTTTAATAAAATGTCATTAGTGATCCCACCAGTCCTTCATCTTCCTCCTTCAGGTGTTTCCTACTACATCCTAGCATGGCTAAATCCCCATATGTGCCTGGTATTAGTTGATCTATAATTCTTTGCAGTTCCTTCTTACAGCTGTCCAGTTTTCTGCACATCCAGAAGATGTGCATTCAGGTCCCTCTTTCTTCTTTACATCTCCAACAGTTGCCTATTGTTTTGAGGAATATGCTAGCTGTCATAACTGGTGCGTAAAATTATTTTTGTAAGCACCTTCATGTAACTGTTTTAAACTTACAAGCTTTTCATACCTGTATCAGTATTTCTATAATTTTTACCGTTCCTCTGCATGAATATTCTGAATTTCTCTTTCCCAGTTCTACCTTTGCTCTTCACCCACTTGTCTGCTTTTACTACTAGCCTTCTTTTCACTTTTCCTATGTATCTTCTAGCGGGTCTTCCTTCCAGTTTTCTTGTCTCTAAATCCTGTATGTATTGGGCTATATTTTCCTCTATGCCATGGATCCCGTACCATATGTTCCTCACTCCCTGATATACCCATTCCAGGTTTGAATCTAACCGATATTCCTCTTTAATATTGGCTTATGTTTTTACTCTATTTCCTATTAACACTTGTGGCCGTTATCTTACTTTCTCCTGCTTGTTCCTCCATCTTCATGTGATTGTTTGATTTCTGCTCTCTCCTTTTTCCCCTTCTATTGGTGTAATTCTGTCTCTCCACTTCTGACCATCTGTGTCCTGCCATTACATCAGATATGTACTTTATGTTTCCCTGTTCCAGTCTGGTTGTTACTCACTGTAAGGTGTCTCCATTAATATTTCTATTATGTCTTTTTGTTTCTTTCCATTTACTTTCCCTATCTCATATATTGCTTTATAACCGGTGTCTAACAGTCTTAATACATTAGCCATTATGCAAGTTATCAAGGTGTCCTATAAGTCTACCACTCCTAGTCCTCCTCTGTCTCTTGGTCTCCCTCTCCTTTCACTCTTGGTCTCTCAACCACCCATATAAATTCCTTGAGTTACTCGTTAATTTATTTTGTCTTGGTTATATGTACTGTGAAATTATACTCAACTATATTACTTACACTTCTTGATCTATTTCTAGTGTTAAGGCTCTAATCTTGTTTCCTCTGTCTTTTTATTTAGTTAAATGCCTAAATAGTTTATTTCCACTTTCTGTTCCACACATTCTCTTCCCATTTTGTTCCCTTATCTTTAAGACTTGAGTTTTTTTTATTTATTTACCTTACATCTTGTTATTACACCAAATGTCTCTATTATTTCCCATAGTTTTTATGTTTGTTCCCTCATGGGCTGATCTTAATAATATGTCATATGCATATAATGAGTAACTCACTTCTCTTCTTCCCATTCATATCCTTCTGTATCAGCTTCTCTTTTGGTTTCTGCTAGGGCCTCTAAGTACAGTGCAATCAGTAGTTGTGGGAGCAGGTACCCTTACTTAGTGCTTCTACTTATCCAAATTATATTTGAAAGTCTTACTTTAATATTCATTTTTACTACTGCCCCATTATAACAATATGCTATTACTTGAATCCACTCCTTAGGAAACCTCGCACCTCTCTTTTGTTTCCCTAAAGTACTCATAGTCCACTTGGTCAAAAAAAAGATTTTTCTGTATCTAATGAATTTACCACACAGTCTTTCTTTTTATCTTGCACCGTTTGCATTATTGATAGAATTCAAATGAAGTTATTTGCCATCCTTCTTGCTCCCATAAATCTTGTATAATTTCTGTGAATTATCCTTAGTAGGATTTTATCTAATCGCTCTGCTGATGCTTGCATAAAGCATTTATAATTGTGATTAAGTACAGACATCAATCTATATGAGGAGGGTTCTATCAGGTTCTTCCCCTCTTTATGAATTACCACAATTTTCACATCCCCCATGTGTTTGATGGAGGATCCCCTTCTAATATTTTGTATAAATATGGTTCATATAATATTTTATTAAATATTTTTCTCCAGTGGTCTTATACCCTCAGTTTTACCAATATTCAACATTCACGTGTTAACCCATCACTTCTGGAAGACTCCCCTTTTGTCATTTTCTCCCACCCTGTTTGCCTCTTGTCTGCTTATTGGATTTTTTAACCTCTTTTTCATTGTCCATCAAGTTTTTCTATTCTTGGACATTGACAGCCTGCTCCCTGTGTCCTCTCCTTCTTTTCTGTATGTTTTCTTTCTTGTATCACTTCTCATAGTATAATATAAATCTCTGCATCATTTTCCATGGAGTTGTCATCTCTCCATCTCATTCCTCCATCTTCATAACAGATATTCTGTCTATTGCTGCCTTAGTCTTACTGTTAACATTTTAGTCATTCTTGGACTTTCACTACAGAAAATCTGTTCTACTGCAACTTTGTTGTTTCATATTCTTCTATCATCCCATCCTTGTAACACGTTTTTATCTCTTATTCTCTGTTTTTTTCTTCATCTCCAGTGTTTCCTATTCTTTTCTGCCTCTGCATCTCCTTTGCTTCATCTACTTGCTTCTCATTTTAAGTCTAGTTTCCCTCTGCATCTCCTTTGCTTCATCTACTTGCTTCTCATTTTAAGTTTAGTTTCCCTCTGCATCTCCTTTGTTTCATCTACTTGCTTCTCATTTTAAGTCTAGTTTCCCTCTGCATCTCCTTTGCTTCATCTACTTGCTTCTCATTTTAAGTCTAGTTTCCCTCTGCATCTCCTTTGCTTCATCTACTTGCTTCTCATTTTAAGTCTAGTTTCCCTCTGCATCTCCTTTGCTTCATCTACTTGCTTCTCATTTTAAGTCTAGTTTCCTCTGCATCTCCTTTGCTTCATCTACTTGCTTCTCATTTTAAGTCTAGTTTCCCTCTGCATCTCCTTTGCTTCATCTACTTGCTTCTCATTTTAAGTCGTTTCCCTCTGCATCTCCTTTGCTTCATTTACTTGCTTCTCATTTTAAGTCTAGTTTCCCTCTGCATCTCCTTTGCTTCATCTATTTGCTTCTCATTTTAAGTCTAGTTTCCCTCTGCATCTCCTTTCCTTCATCTACTTGCTTCTCATTTAAGTCTAGTTTCCCTCTGCATCTCCTTTGCTTCATTTACTTGCTTCTCATTTTAAGTCTAGTTTCCCTCTGCATCTCCTTTGCTTCATCTACTTGCTTCTCATTTTAAGTCTAGTTTCCCTCTGCATCTCCTTTGCTTCATCTACTTGCTTCTCATTTTAAGTCTAGTTTCCCTGTGCATCTCCTTTGCTTCATCTACTTGCTTCTCATTTTAAGTCTAGTTTCCCTCTGCATCTCCTTTGCTTCATCTACTTGCTTCTCATTTTAAGTCTAGTTTCCCTCTGCATCTCCTTTGCTTCATCTACTTGCTTCTCATTTTAAGTCTAGTTTCCCTCTGCATCTCCTTTGCTTCATCTACTTGCTTCTCATTTTAAGTCTAGTTTTCCTCTGCATCTCCTTTGCTTCATCTACTTGCTTCTCAGTTTAAGTCAAGTTTCCCTCTGCATCTCCTTTGCTTCATCTACTTGCTTCTCATTTTAAGTCTAGTTTCCCTCTGCATCTCCTTTGCTTCATCTACTTGCTTCTCAGTTTAAGTCTAGTTTCCCTCTTCATCTCCTTTGCTTCATCTACTTGCTTCTCATTTTAAGTCTAGTTTCCCTCTGCATCTCCTTTGCTTCATCTACTTGCTTCTCATTTTAAGTCGTTTCCCTCTGCATCTCCTTTGCTTCATTTACTTGCTTCTCATTTTAAGTCTAGTTTCCCTCTGCATCTCCTTTGCTTCATCTACTTTCTTCTCATTTTAAGTCTAGTTTCCCTCTGCATCTCCTTTGCTTCATCTACTTGCTTCTCATTTTAAGTCTAGTTTCCCTCTGCATCTCCTTTGCTTCATCTACTTGCTTCTCATTTTAAGTCTAGTTTCCCTCTGCATCTCCTTTGCTTCATCTACTTGCTTCTCATTTTAAGTCTAGTTTCCTCTGCATCTCCTTTTCATCTACTTGCTTCTCAGTTTAAGTCTAGTTTCCCTCTTCATCTCCTTTGCTTCATCTACTTGCTTCTCATTTTAAGTCTAGTTTCCTCTGCATCTCCTTTGCTTCATCTACTTGCTTCTCATTTTAAGTCTAGTTTCCTCTGCATCTCCTTTTGCTTCATCTACTTGCTTCTCATTTTAAGTCTAGTTTCCCTCTGCATCTCCTTTGCTTCATCTACTTGCTTCTCATTTTAAGTCTAGTTTCCCTCTGCATCTCCTTTGCTTCATCTACTTGCTTCTCATTTTAAGTCGTTTCCCTCTGCATCTCCTTTGCTTCATTTACTTGCTTCTCATTTTAAGTCTAGTTTCCCTCTGCATCTCCTTTGCTTCATCTACTTGCTTCTCATTTTAAGTCTAGTTTCCCTCTGCATCTCCTTTGCTTCATCTACTTGCTTCTCATTTTAAGTCTAATTTCCCTCTGCATCTCCTTTGCTTCATTTACTTGCTTCTCATTTTAAGTCTAGTTTCCCTCTGCATCTCCTTTGCTTCATCTGCTTGCTTCTCATTTTAAGTCTAGTTTCCCTCTGCATCTCCTTTGCTTCATCTACTTGCTTCTCATTTTAAGTCTAGTTTCCCTCTGCATCTCCTTTGCTTCATCTACTTGCTTCTCATTTTAAGTCTAGTTTCCCTCTGCATCTACTTTGCTTCATCTACTTGCTTCTCATTTTAAGTCTAGTTTCCCTGTGCATCTCCTTTGCTTCATCTACTTGCTTCTCATTTTAAGTCTAGTTTCCCTCTGCATCTCTTTGATTCTCTTTATTACCTGCACTTTTAATTTAGTTTTATCTATTCCCATGCTTTCCCTGTCTCCAATCTTTCTTCTTCTACTATATCTCCCAGTATTCTGCCTAGTCATTCTCGCTCTGTTTCTCTCTTCAGCAGGTAGTCTGGTATCTTGTAGTGTTTTTACTCTCATAGTCTTTTCCCACCTATATATCTAATTCTATTGTCCTGTAGTCTGCCAAAGTTATCGGTTCTATCCCTATTTTAAGTAATCTGTGAATTATGGCCCTCTGTTATATATCCCTTATCTAGTCTTGACCAGATTTTATGCCTGTGTGAATAAAAAGTGTATCTTTCTCCTTCTGTCTGAGTTCTTCCTTGCAAACATGTGTCCCACCACCCTGCTGCTGTTTTTTCCCCAGAAATCTTATTTCCTTCATTAGTTTCCTTTTCCTGTGGCCATCAGTTACATCTCCATCTCTCTGTGTATGACTAAGTTCCAATGCCCGATCATAATTCCCAGGCATTCTTGCAATCATAGTACCTCCACCAACATTTCAATCGGGGCCATTACCTTGTCTGAGTAGGTATATATACTGTTACTGTTGTTATTTTCTTTCTGTTTAAGTATTGTTTCCCTTCTTATCCTCCAGCCTGTCCTGTATTTCCAAAGGCATGTCCGTACTAGCCAATAAAGCCATTCCTTTCTCTTTTTTCCTTGAAATGCGGAGCTAGCTGTTACTTCCAAGCTTCGTCCTTTTAATTGTTATGCTTTTCTGCTGCTATATGTTTCCTACGTTGCTATCTCGTCTGGTTTTGAGATTGTAATATAGTTCTGTTCTGTTTCTTTCTTAACCTTATTAACTAGCCCCTTTATATCCTAAGACATTATTTTGATTCTTCAGTCTCCATCTCTTCCTTTGGCTTTTATCTGTTTTCCTCATGCCCTGTTAAGTCTGCCCTGTTTTTTACCATGCAGTCCCGTTCTTTGTTCATGTGTTTTTCATCCATCTATAAATCAGCAACATATTTACATCAAACACTTCCTTTTTTGCTGTTATGCCATTACTTTTGTGTGGCTTGCCTCCTCACCTTACTGCTCATCTACACTATGACAGTGCACTTTGCTAGATGGGTGCCTGCTTCTCCTTGCTCTGTTTTGTATGTATTTACTGCACTGTTTTTCCTTCTTTCTTCTCTTCCTATTTTTCTATTCTCTATAGAAACCCCTAACTAATCTATTTTTAGCTTATTGTTTGCATTTTTCATGTAGCTTGTCTGTCCTCTTTCCTCTCCAGTCTCTTAATTATACACGTAAGGAGTGCCTGTTAACTTTTCTTGTCTCCTTCCACTTTCTGTGCTATGCAAATGTTAGATCTTGAATGGGCCCTCCTATTTTGTTCACTACTTCTTCCTTCACTTACATTACTTCCCTTCTTTACTTCACTCTAATTTTTAACAATTGTTGTTGTTGTGTGTTTGCCCTCTGTTTTACTAAGTCAAGTTTAATTTTCCGTACTGTGTTAAATTTAGATTTCCTTCTGGCCTGCCTTCCCTCCCTCATGTCATCTTCCATCTATGTTTGCCATCTGCCACCCCTTATGACTTTATTTTGTCTATCCTTTATCCCCCTAGTGTATCACTAACCTGAATTATTACATCTGAATATGTTTTAAATTGCATGTAATATATAATAAGTAGTCCTGTTGCACTGATATAATTGTACTATTGGCTTTACAGAACTTGGCTGATGAAAGTGATTTTTCCCACTTTACTCCCACAGATTTGCTGCCTGAATAACCCTTTTTTGCATTTGCAAATTAATTTATTTTGTTTCAGTAGATCAACCATTCCCTTTAAGTTGGATACATCTCATTAAATTTTTCACAATATTATCCTCTCCTACCATGGAAATATGTCCACAAATAGTCTGCCCAAAATTAATAACTGAATGTTGTCTTTTAATAGTTTTATAGGTTCATAGAAGGTTAGTACGCTAATGTCCCTAGACCCCTTACAAGCCTAGCCATAACTATTTTGAGATGCCCCAATTGTCGGTGGTTATGTAAATGAAGTTCGCAGAGGTAAGGGTCTGTGGTAGTTAATACCAATGTCCTCTGTCCAGGAGGGACATGGGCACCACTCCAGGAGTGAATTTGAGGTCACCTACCCATTGATCTACGGTGCATTTGAAAAGGATCTGGAAGGGAGTCTGTTTAACTTTCTTGATTAAGCTGGTGCATTCTCTACCTACATTGGGTGGTTTTGAACTTTTCCCCATACATGATATGAAAAACCATGTGCACCACTGGATAATAAGATTTAACTTGTTTCTCCACATGTGCATTTATGAGCACAATTGATATAATTAACACATGACAAAAATGGCAAATTCTGATTTTTTTTTTTCAATTTTTAGATGGTATCTTTCTGCATGGCCAAGACATGCTGCAGGTAGGTTGGACATTCTAAATTGGTCCTAGGTGTTAGTGTATGGGTTTATGTGCTTTCTGAGAAAGGTTGGGTGCCATGTTGGCAACTTAACACAGTCAAACTCTACTACCACCCAATCTGCGGACTAATAATCCGCTGTGGCTACGCCTGATGGGAGCAGCCAAAAGCAGAAGAAGATTATACCTATTGAATGCACACCTTACCTACTGTTTGCAAAGGTGCTTTTTCTTTAATTTAATTATATTAATATAAACACAGCAGGCTATATTCTTAATGGAGGTTTTTTTTCTTCTCAGAAATTTGCTATCTGATGTTTTAGCAAATCATAACTCGATCAGTCCTCAAAAAGCTGATTCATGTACTTGAGCCTCCCAGCCCTGCCTGTTGTAATATACTTTGCCTTGGTCTTAAGGAAATTGATTCATCCTGAACAAATGGATTTTGCCTACTATTCCTTGTACAGACCATAGTAATGTGGGACATGCAGAAGCTTCTGATCATATCTAAGGTTATATCTTTGTCTTAACCTGTTGTATTATATTCAGTCTGAGTTATATTTATCTGAAGGAGTTTTAGTTACCCTCTCTTTTGAGACCTCTCAGATTGCCAGGCAAGTGGCTGCTAGTCTTTCACAGGACCTGGTACCTTCCCTGAAATGTACAATATGAAGTTTATGTTCCAAAGACATCTGAAGGGTAATTTGTTTATTTTAACAAAGGAAATTCCATTTTTGTTGCAATTTCATTAAAAAAAAACACATTTTATGAAAGATTTTAATCATGTTTAATTGCCATTTTTACTAAACAGAGACCATGTGTTTTTTTTCTCCATGCTTTTGTTTACAGCACAGTGTTTAGGTAATTTTATAACATTAAGATTAAACATGCTGTCATAGTCTTGTTTTTGACTATAACCTGAAAAACTCAGTAGTTGGAGGACTTTTGAAATGTAGTTCATCTGCTAGGCATTTACAAGTTATGTTTACAGGGCTAGTACTTTACTCACACTTGTTAACACAGCCAGTATATCTTGGTGTTTGTTTTAGACCATCTAATCTCCTTCTTAGAAACATATTTTAACCATTAGATACTGTTTTTGTTACTTTCACTAGGAAACTTCCTCTCTGCTCTTCAAAAATGTATGTTTTTCTGCTTCAGTGTTGTCTGCTTCCGGGTCTTCCATAATGGATAACACTTTTTTTGTTTGTTACTGATGCTGAAAGGCCCAATGCAATTAATTAAATAATTTATATAATTATAAAGTAATTCCCATAAGCCAATTATGTCCTTACCTTCAATATCAAATCACCATCTTCAGATGTTTAGGGTTGAGATAATGTCGGCAAAATCTTATTTATAAAATTTCCTCTGGGGATTCTTGGTTTATATCTCCCAGTTGTTTTACTTTTCTGTTCCTAGATGATATACTGATGGACAGAATTGTCTAATTTCAGGCCAAACTACATCAAGTGTATTTTCT
Source organism: Protopterus annectens (assembly GCF_019279795.1). Classification (NCBI taxonomy): domain Eukaryota; kingdom Metazoa; phylum Chordata; order Ceratodontiformes; family Protopteridae; genus Protopterus; species Protopterus annectens. Next base: position 797,141,782 of record NC_056734.1, read on the forward strand.
AGTGTAGTGGGATCTCACACCATTTATCATTTAGTTTTCCATTTCTTTTTGTTTCAGTCCTCATTATAAATCTGTAGAATTCAAAATAATATGAGGTACTAATCTAAAACCATGAAGTTGATATGGATGATATTTATAAATGCGAAGAATCTGAGTAACCAAAGTTCTAGTTTAGAACTATATGGTTTATTATATTTAATTTTGTCATAGATATATTGCGTATATTATAGTTTGCCCTGGAAACATTAAAATCACTAGCCACAATATATTCGTCGATAAAATAATTGTCCATATTTAAATTTGGGCCCTGTACATTAAGATGATATAATTCTTAGGAATTCCTGAAGAAATCTGTACTCCAATAAAATCACTGTGTATGATGCTAATTCACATGGCACACCTCTTTGGTGGTCACTATATGAAGGATGCCCTCTTATAATCCATGAGATTCAGAGGCCTATTCTTGACAAATAAACCATGTTTCAGTGATAAAAATGATGTCTTACCCCTTACCATCTTACCTTACTTATCGGGGTGGGATGTTGGCATAATAGTTAAGGTGTTTACCTTATAAACACAAGGCGCAGGGTTTGATTCTCACATGGGGTAACTGGCTAGGCTGAAAATGGCCAAAAAGGGCAGTTAGCCTAGTACTAATCTATGAATCTATGAATCTATTACCATCTATTCTATTTCCTTGAGTTTTTGTTCAAACATCTGATACTGGGAAAAAGATACTTAATGGGGCCTTAAAAGTTGTTATTCCCTGTTTTTAACATATCCTGGGAGTAAAACATTGTGGTTATATTTGAGGTCCACCTTGAGGGTGAGCACACTTATGGAGTTTAGAAGACATTCCTTACTTATCTTATTTGTCATTTGTCTTGCATTGGTTTTAACCAAACCCTATATCTCATCACTGGGGTTAAATCAGAAAGGAATCCATCTAAATCTAATGCTTTTGCTTAGGTGGATAATACTTCTCACGTCCTCCAAAAATTAATATCTCTTGGTTTTACCTCTATATTTATACTGGCAGCTGGCCTAGAGGATTAAGGACCTGTTAACAAGCTATTTCCTGTAGTTCAGCGGTGCAAGGTTTGATTCCCTCAGCCAGCCTCCATTCCTAACTCTGTGACTCTGAGCAAGTCACTTAACCAGGCACTGATCCTGGGGCTGAGTGTGACAAATGTCTATGGAGATCACTGCTCTAACCTGAAAAACAGATATAAGTAAATAAATACTTAACCTTGCTATAGGTTCGTATGTTAGTACTAGTCTACCTGCCTTGTGGGCTACTTTAAGCATAGATAACTACCCCCATTTCTGAACCAAACCCTGCACTTTGTGTCTACAAGGTAAACACCTTAACCATTATACCAACTCCCAATGCATTACCAATGTCATTATTTACCCCACAACTATCAGTCTATCGTACCTC